>NW_023665647.1:0-247500 GCF_014743375.2 Drosophila subpulchrella
GTCTGTGTCTGTCTGTCTGTCTGTCTGTCTGTCTGTCTGTCTGTCTGTCTGTCTGTCTGTCTGTCTGTCTGTCTGTCTGTCTGTCTGTCTGTCTGTCTGTCTGTCTGTCTGTCTGTCTGTCTGTCTGTCTGTCTGTCTGTCTGTCTGTCTGTCTGTCTGTCTGTCTGTCTGTCTGTCTGTCTGTCTGTCTGTCTGTCTGTCTGTCTGTCTGTCTGTCTGTCTGTCTGTCTGTCTGTCTGTCTGTCTGTCTGTCTGTCTGTCTGTCTGTCTGTCTGTCTGTCTGTCTGTCTGTCTGTCTGTCTGTCTGTCTGTCTGTCTGTCTGTCTGTCTGTCTGTCTGTCTGTCTGTCTGTCTGTCTGTCTGTCTGTCTGTCTGTCTGTCTGTCTGTCTGTCTGTCTGTCTGTCTGTCTGTCTGTCTGTCTGTCTGTCTGTCTGTCTGTCTGTCTGTCTGTCTGTCTGTCTGTCTGTCTGTCTGTCTGTCTGTCTGTCTGTCTGTCTGTCTGTCTGTCTGTCTGTCTGTCTGTCTGTCTGTCTGTCTGTCTGTCTGTCTGTCTGTCTGTCTGTCTGTCTGTCTGTCTGTCTGTCTGTCTGTCTGTCTGTCTGTCTGTCTGTCTGTCTGTCTGTCTGTCTGTCTGTCTGTCTGTCTGTCTGTCTGTCTGTCTGTCTGTCTGTCTGTCTGTCTGTCTGTCTGTCTGTCTGTCTGTCTGTCTGTCTGTCTGTCTGTCTGTCTGTCTGTCTGTCTGTCTGTCTGTCTGTCTGTCTGTCTGTCTGTCTGTCTGTCTGTCTGTCTGTCTGTCTGTCTGTCTGTCTGTCTGTCTGTCTGTCTGTCTGTCTGTCTGTCTGTCTGTCTGTCTGTCTGTCTGTCTGTCTGTCTGTCTGTCTGTCTGTCTGTCTGTCTGTCTGTCTGTCTGTCTGTCTGTCTGTCTGTCTGTCTGTCTGTCTGTCTGTCTGTCTGTCTGTCTGTCTGTCTGTCTGTCTGTCTGTCTGTCTGTCTGTCTGTCTGTCTGTCTGTCTGTCTGTCTGTCTGTCTGTCTGTCTGTCTGTCTGTCTGTCTGTCTGTCTGTCTGTCTGTCTGTCTGTCTGTCTGTCTGTCTGTCTGTCTGTCTGTCTGTCTGTCTGTCTGTCTGTCTGTCTGTCTGTCTGTCTGTCTGTCTGTCTGTCTGTCTGTCTGTCTGTCTGTCTGTCTGTCTGTCTGTCTGTCTGTCTGTCTGTCTGTTTCGGCCATTTCGGCCTATATCCGTAATAAAGTTGAGATTGATGCTGATCGGTGTTCCCTGTTCTCATTTTGCAACTATGTGCTCAGCCAATTTTTGGTCTGTAGGCATTTTTTTTTAAAGGATACGAAGCTAAAAAAAAGAAAATTCGTTTAAAGGTAGTTGGAATTCCCTTTAAAGAGCCATCCACATCTACGTCTTCATCTATCGCAAAAAACTAGATTCATTCCTTCAGCTTTCATATCAGAATACAAGAGGTTTACAAAGTAAGCTGACCAAATTGTATACTGATAGTTTTTCCTTGTCTTCCCATGTTATTGTGTTTACAGAAACCTGGTTAAGACCGGACATTCTTAGTTCCGAAGTCTTTCCAAGTTAGTACACAACTTACAGGCTTGATCGTCCGTCCCGACGTGAAGGTGGTGTTTTAATTGCAGTTGACTCAGAATAAAGTAATAACGTCCGACGAAATAAATGACATTGAACTTCTGTGTATAAAACTATCCCTTTTGGGTATTTCTATATACATAACATGTTCATGATTTCCTACGTCACCTGAATTCCCAATATATGCGAATCATCTGTCCGCTATCCAGTTTGATTCAAGTAAACTATCAGATAGGGATCAGTTAATAGTTTTAGGTGACTTTAATATACCTAGGGCGACATGGTCCACCGTCGAAACATCAAGTTGTTACCTTCAACGCAGCATGATTTTCTTGACGGTTTGCTTGGTATTTTATTGTCTCAAGTAAATCATGTTCTTAATTTATTAGGACGATTTCTGGATCTATGCTTTGTTTTCAGTCCAGATTATGTTTGCATAGCTAGAACCTCTGCAATGACTTTACCAGAAGATCCATATCACCAAACGCTAGAGCTGACTATTGACGCGGGAACAAAAGTGCATGAACTATCTGAAAAATCAGCCAAACGCATCCCATGCTTTTGTATAGCAAACTTTGCACTCATTAATAGCCTTATAGCTTGCTCGGATTGGTCTAATCTGTACTTATGTACTAATATAACTGAAGCTGTTAATATATTTTATAACGCACATGCGTTCCTAGGTATTTTCCTAAAATTTCAAACCAACCTCCGTGGTTTAACACAGAGTTGGCACGACTTAAAAATGTAAAGTCTAGACTCTACAAGAAGTTTACCGATACTTAAGTGCTCGGTCTGATTTTACTGTGCCTAACGCCCAGTGTTATAAAAACTATTTAGCTCGTTGCAAGACCCAGTTTACACTGGATCCAAAACAGTTTTATGATATTGTTAACATAAAGCGTAAGTCTTCAAGTTACCCATAATCACTTAAATTTGAAAATTCGGCCGCAAACACTGATCAGGCCATAGCCGATCTTTTTGCCCTTTTTTTCAAACCACCTATTCAAGTCCTCCAGATCAGTCTTACCCTTATGACATGCCTAGATCAAACTTTATTTTTTGTCCTGTTATAAGTGAAAGCTCACTTATTTTAGAATTGCAAAGGGGCAAACCAGTCTACTCTCCGAGGTCTGACAGACTCCCTGGAGGTGTGCTTAGGTATTGCGCTGAGACTTTGTGTAGACGATTGCACAAAGTTTATACTTTGTCTTTAGAATCGTCAGATTTCCCACACAGATGGGAGGAAGCGTTTGTTATCCCGCTTCATAAAAAGGGGAGTAAATGTAATTACAGAGGTATTTCAAAGCTATCAGCTATACCGAAGCTCTTTGAGAACATTATTACGCCCCATTTGCAACACAGTTGTAGGTCCCTTATTTCCTCTTGTCAACACGGATTTATAAAACGTAGGTCAACGACAACCAACCTTTTGTAGTTTACTTCATTTGTGATTAGTGGATTTAGAAAAAATCATCAGACTGATGTGGCTTACACTGATTTCAGTGAGGCATTTGATTCTGTAACTCACCCGATTATAGTCCGGAAATTGGACCTTTTAGGGTTTCTTTTAGGTTCTTAAGTTATTTGAATGGCAGGACTCAAAGGGTCATTATTAAAAACTCTTTTTCATCCCTAATCCGATTTACATAATAAATTGTACGAAAATATAGAGATTGAGGTATTTTTAATTTCTCGTGTCTAAAGGTGTCTGGGAGTTTCCCGAAATAGGATGAGAAGGTGCCTGCCTCAAGGATTATTTTGATTCGGCCATGCTGACAGTTTTTGATCATTGTGTCTATAGCCTCCTTGGTGCTGATTTACGAATATATGAATATACGAAGCTTCAAGTAGCTGTTGTAAATTATCAATTTCAGTTGTGAAATCCTCGCCAGTTTTTCCTGTTGAGTAGTTTTTTCGTTATTGCTTTGACTACGTCGGATGTTTCGCCGATAATTATGTCTTGCAATTTTTTTATAATTCCGTTTATAGTGGATTTATTTTGTACTTGTACAAAGTTGAGCCCACTATTTTGTATTTACTGACGTCAACAGCAATCTCTTCAAATGCGCATTTGGTTAGGTCTACTAATTTCAAGGCTGTAATAAATCTGTGGAAGTGAATTTCCGTTAAATTCTTCGATATCATTTGCTATATCCTAATATATGCCCGGTGGGCAACAATTGGCAGACGACTGCCATTATTATTATTTGTTATTGTTCGATTTCGCTATCGGAACCAGCTGGTTTCTTATCTGATAATTCAGATTAAAAAACTACAGCAGGAATTGTAAGATTATTTAAATCTTTCTCTCCTATTTCTTGGCTATCAGAATTAGATTCTTCTACCTGTACTGGGTCGACTTCTGGTGGATCTGATGATTCTACTGTAAAAGGGGTGTTTAATATGATTGGTAGTGAAATATTTAAATTGTACCTTTCCTTTATAGTTATTAAGATCGATCGTAGTCTGGTCAGAAATTGTATTCTTCAGACCAACGATTTTTATCTAGCTCATGTATTAGTATACGCGCATTGTTGAAGCGAGTTACTAATATTTCTGCCTGTTTATTTATGGTGTTTTGTTGTATTGATCGATTTTTCGTTAACGAATTATATGATTTATCGAAGTCGCTTTTTAATTTGTTTAGTTCGGCTCCGTGAAAAATGGCCGCGGGAAACAAGGCCGCGGCGAAAAAATTAAATTAGACCGCACGGCCTAATTTCATTTTAGTAGCGCGGCCATAATTCATTTTAGAGATCGAACTTACGCGGCCTTAATTCTCGCGGTAAAATTGCCATCCCCCACTGAAATAAAAATTTCAGGCGCAATTATGTTATTGGCCTAATTATGCAAAGCTGTGACAACTAAAATTAAGGTGCCAGGGGTTGGGGGATGGTATTTTGGTATTATCTCCGGCGGCCTTAATTCGTTTTCTTAAATGAATTAAAACCGCTATACTAAAATGAAATTAGGCCGCGCGGTCTAATTTATTTTTTTACCGCGGCCTTAATTCCCGCGGTTAAATTTCCATCCCCCGTTTAGTTCCTTATAGAATTCACTACATTCCATTATATTATGGATATGAATTATTCTTTGTATACTACATAAATAGTAGTCCTACATAATATGTCATGTTAAAATAGTTCTCCCATGGACACCTGGGATGGTGCTCAATACCATTGATTTTTGTTTATTAGAACAATGTATTAATGGTTCAGCATATGCATCAATCTAGCAAAACAACTTTTGATATCCAAACTTTTTTTCCATTGACAATTTGGCGTTACTTATCCGTAAATTATTCGTGAAAGAAATAAATTTGCCGCTTAATTTTTGGTAAAATTATTAGGTGTTCTGCTAAGTTGATATCAAGTTAGCAGTACAACTCCTTAAACTTGATATTTTCCAAAATGTTTTTAGCTGGTATTTTGCCGATATTTATCCGTAAATTATTCGTGAAGGAATTAATTTTGACGCTCCATTTTTAAAATTTATTTAAAAAAAAACTTAGTTGTTCTGCTAAGTTGATATCAAGTTAGCAGCACAACTCCTTAAACTTGAACTTTTCCAAAATGTTTTTAACTGGTATTTTGCCGTTATTTATCCGTAAATTATTCGTAAAAGAATTCATTTTGTCGCTCCATTTTTAAATTTTTTTTTGTTTTTATGCGCTTATTTTACGTATGTGTACAGGAAAAAAAAACCTCTAGTGGTCCTTAGCACTGTAAGAATTCTCCTTATTTTCTCCTTTCTTTAAAATGCATCGATTACTATCAAGAAATGCAGGTCAATACACCACTTACTTTGTTTACGCTAAGGGGTTCATGATTTCTTAAAAGCGTGAAACAAAATTAGCTCCTTGTTATGGGCCGTTCTTTTACAAACCGAACGCCTTTTTTAAGTTGACATTTTTGATTTGCCTGAAACTTTTTTTACATATACTATTTGGTAAATAAGTAAACACGTGTATCAGGACTTGGACGAAAAAAATTATTTTTTAGTTAGAACTTTTTAAAGTTTCTAAAAAAAAGCTAGTTTTCAAAAAGTACCCTCTGTTTGCAAGTCTATATCTCCATCTGTAGTTATCCGATTGATTTCGTGTCTTTTGCATAAAACCCTTTGAAACCTCTGTTTCTTAAATAAATTTTTTTAAACACACTAAATTTTTAATTTCTTAAAAATAAAAACAAATTATAGTTTTAAAAATTTTTTTAACTATTGCCCCCACAAAAAAAATTTTTTTTTTTTTTAAATATGCACCCATTCGTTACCTACACTCGGTTTTTTATAGGTTGTAGCCATTTTTATACCCGTTACTCGTAGAGTAAAAGGGTATACTAGATTCGTCGGAAAGTATGTAACAGGCAGAAGGAAGCGTTTCCGACCCCATAAAGTATATATATTCTTGATCAGGATCACTAGCTGAGTCGATCTAGCCATGTCCGTCTGTCTGTCTTTCCGTCTGTCCGTCTGTCCGTCTGTCCGTCTGTCTGTCTGTCCGGATGAACGCTGAGATCTTAGAAACTATGAAAGCTAGGCTACTGAGATTTGGCGTGCCGATTCCTGAGCTTCTTACGCAGCGCAAGTTTGTTTCAGTAGAGTGCCACGCCCACTCTAACGCCCACAAACCGCCCAAAACTGTGGCTCCTACAGTTTTGATGCTAGAATAAAAATTTAAGCTGAAATGTATTGTTCTCATCAATACCTATCGATTGACCCAATAAAAAGTTTGCCACGCCCACTTTTACGCCCACAAACCGCCCACAAACTTCAAAAAATCGTTAATATGAACGTGGATATCTCGGAAACTATCCAAGATAGAGAATTGGGATCTCAGATTTAGATTCCGTAGCCTTGTGCGCAGCGCATGTTTGTCACGCAAATACGCCACGCCCACTCTAACGCCCACAAACCGCCCAAGCCTGTGACGCCCACAATTTTCGTGCTAGATAAAAAATTTTAACTGAAATGTATTGGTCTCGTCAATACCTATCGATTGATTTAAAAAAAACTTTGCCAAACCTACTCTAACGCCCTCAACGTTTAAATCTGTCTACCGCCGGTAGGTGGCGCATTTGCTGCTTGCATATCTCCATTTTCCTTTGGTCCCTTTAGCTGAGTAACGGGTATCTGATAGTCGAGGTACTCGACTATAGCGTTCTTCCTTGTTTTTATTGTATCTTCTCCCTTTGAGTACTTACAATAAGTGTATCAAATCTTATACTAATTAACCTAACTAACAGTCATATGACTGGTATTGTGGTAAGGGGCCCCGAAAGTTATTGCTGGGTTGGGAGGTCGTTGCGTTGTTGGCGGGATCTGCTGGAAACCCAAGTCAAGCCTCTTGCGAGACGATTTGGGTGTACAGGGAGTTTTTCATTGGAGCACGCTTTTTGTTTGTCTATTTCATTTTTTACGGCAATAATGCAGAAGTCCCTGTGGATGTTTTGGTAGCGAATATGCCATGGTGCCCAGTGATAGTTCGCAGGATTTTCGATTAAGCACGCTGTATAATGTCTATGTTGCTGCTGCTCGCGTTCCTCCATAGCTGGGAGCCATATGTCTAGATGGGCTTGAGAGTGGAGTTGTAGAGCAGGACCTTGTAGTCCAGACGCAGGAGCGAGCATTAAGGATCCAGTGGAAGCTGCTGGCTTTTAGTTTTAGATGTACTTTCTTGCGTTCGGTGTGTCTTCTCCAAGTTAGTCGTTTATCAAGGTGGACGACGACATACGTTACTTCGTTGACTTGGGTAATCTGTGTACTATTCAATGATAGTGGAGGGCATTTTTCTTGTTGAGAGTAAACGTTGTGTTTTGGGGGCAGATGGTGAGGGGCTTGGTGAACGCTGCATTTCAATTGGAATAACAATAATTGTTTGGAGCAGCCACAGCAATAGAAACGCCTCCTTTCCCCGCCCCAAAAATCCCCCTTGCCACCCACATTGTATTGCTTTGCTTTGTGGCCTGGCAACTCTTGTTCTTCTGGCGCTTTCTCCTCCTTAATTTCTCCACCCCCTACCACTTTTTGTTTATTTATTTTAATACGCCAGTCAGATAGCTACCTCTTTACTACGAGGAGGTGATTGGGTAGCTGTCTTTTTGCTCGGCCTGGGCACCTGGATCAACTTAGAATTTCAGTGTCGTCAGCGAAAATAGATGTTGTTAGCTGCTCGTTCGTAGGGAGGTAGTAGCAGGTAGCTGTGTATAGGAGGAACAGATTAGGCCCTAATGCGCTTCCTTGCGGGACTCCAGCATCGATAACGTAGTCGTCAGATGTTGTTGTGTTGCACCTTACTGCGAAGACTCTGTTTTAGAGATACGAATCAAGCAGCTTGTGAGTGTAATCAGGCAAGTGTGTTTTGCTTTTCTGCATGAGGCCATCGAGCCAAACTCGATCGTAGGCTTGAGATACATCGAGGAATGTTGCGCTGCAGTATTCCCGTTGCTCAAAGGCTGTGCGTATTTCTGATGTTATTCTGTTTTGTTCGATTGCTCCATGGTTTTGACGGATGCCAAATTGATGAGAAGGGATAAGATTGTGTGCTCCTAGATATGATATTATGCGAGTTATAAGGCATTTTGAACAACTTAGACAGACACGATTATAAACTTATTGGTCTGTAAGATGACGGAATTGTGTGATCTTTTTCGGGCTTTGGTATCATTATGATAATAGATTTTTTCCATTTTCTCGGATAGTAGCTGAGACTTATGATCCCATTGAAGAGCTTACAAATAACCTCAATAGCAGAGTTTGGAAGTTAAATTATCATTTTTTTGGTTTCAGTTCCCCGATGACTTTCGCGATCTCCCTTGGCTGAAACAATGTTGGTAGGGAAATAGTTTCCGATTCGATTTGTGGTAGGAATTTGGGTGAGCCCTCCACAGAGGCTGTTTTGTACTGGTTGCCGAAAGTTTTTCAATGTACCGCATTTGTGCATTTTCTGCTTCTTGCTTTGAGCTTAAATTAGTGTGTGGCTTCCTTAAGACGTTGTTTAGATGACGGCGATCTGTTGGTTTGCCAGGCACGTCGCAGGCTCCTTTTTTTCTAGGATAAGCCGTTCAATTTTGCAGATTAGTCTTAAAGTGGTTGGTTTGTTATTCGTTGAACGTTGATGCACTAAGAGCAGTACAAACAAGTTGCTTGGTGTCGACCAAGCACGTGCTTGTTACGCGCGGGCCCATTTTTATTTCGGGCAAATACGGTTCGCAAGGAAGGTACATAGAACAAACAAGGACAGGACAAAACATAGATCAACAAGACTAAAGCAAATGAGCTAAGATTTTAGTTTTTAATACAGGGATAGAG
Organism: Drosophila subpulchrella; assembly: GCF_014743375.2. NCBI lineage: Eukaryota > Metazoa > Arthropoda > Insecta > Diptera > Drosophilidae > Drosophila > Drosophila subpulchrella. The sequence goes on from NW_023665647.1 coordinate 8,913, forward strand.
GTTGAGGAACAAATTAAATGATGTAGGTTGTTATAATTATTACAAAGAACGCGAAAAGGCTCATGCTGACTAAAATTAGATGAACATCGTGGCAAGTTTATAGGATAGTAGTTTCTCATTAGTCTAACAGGAACATTGAAAGTAAGGCGGCTTACCAAATCTACAGAATCAATATCGCCTCTGATAAGATTATTCATAAAAATAGTACCAAGCATAGTTCTACGGCTTACTAGACTAGGCAAATTAATTAAAAGCAATCTACTCGAGTAAGAAGGCAACCTGACGTTTTGATCCCAGTTCAAACCACGTCAGGCAAAAAGAAGAAATTGTTTCTGTACGGACTCTATACGGTCAATGTGCACTTGATACTGAGGACTCCAAACGGAAGAACAGTATTCCAAATTAGGATGGACAAGGGAGGTAAATAATAATTTGGTAGTGTATGGATCATCAAATTCCTTAGACCAACGCTTTATAAACCCAAGAATAGCTTTATTTACAGTAGAGGTTATGTGGGAGTCAAATTTAAGTTTAGGATCTAGGAGAACACCTAAATCGTTTACTGAGTATATTCGGTCCAGAGACATGTTCTGAAGAGAGTAACTTATGAACGTTGGCGTACCCCTATAAAAAGTCATAACGTTGCATTTAAGATAGTTTAAATTCAAAAGGTTGTACTGACACCATTCCTGGATTCTATTAATGTCTGATTGCAAGCAGAAACCAGACTCAATATTATTATATGATAAACAAAGCTTAACATCATCAGCGTACGTTACTACACGAGAGTGAGTTACGATAGAGGGAAGATATTTTATAAACAGAGTAAACAGCAAAGGGCCTAAATGACTGCCCTGAGGGACTCCAGATGTCACGTTGATCATCTTGGAAACAGCGTTTTTGAATAAAACCCTCTGAGATCTACCATTCAAATAACTTGAAATCCAAGTTAACAGATTATTCGGAAACCCGAGCTGATCTAATTTGAATAAAAGAAGAGAGTGGTTTACAGAGTCAAAGGCTTTACTAAAATAATATATATATACTAATATATATAACGTCTGTCTGCAATTTTTCGTTAAACCCATCTATTACAAAAGATGTCAATTCGAGCAGGTTAGTGGTGGTCGATCTTCGCTTAACAAAACCATGTTGACACGGCGATAATAAAGAGGAGCACAAATGTTGCAACTGAGAGGTAATAATGCGTTCAAATATTTTAGGAATTGCAGACAATTTGGAGATTCCTCTATAGTTCTGAACATTAACCTTCGCACCCTTTTTGTGGAGTGGAATAATAAAAGAATCTTTCCAGATAGTAGGAAAAACAGATGATGAGATAGACAAATTAAAAAGTTTAAGAATGGGTTTACAAATAGTTCGGGCACAAAACTTAAGAACACACCCAGGGAGTCCATCTGGCCCCGGAGAATAGGTTGGCGTTATAGTTTCTAAATCACTTAAGAGAGAACTTTCGGTGATTACAGGAGAAAAAATACAATTTGCCCTTTTTAAGTGATTAGGGTAGCTAGAATTAGACCAAGAAACAGAACTATAAGTAGATTGGAAGAATTCAGCAAATAAATCTGCAATTTCGGGATCCGTAGATGCCTCAATAGAGTTTAATCGTACAGATGATGGCAAGTCTGAAGACTTTCGCTTAGCATTGACAAAGTTATAAAACTGCCTTGGATCCTTTGAAAATTCATATTTACATCGGTTCAAATACATGGAATAGCAATGACTGTTAAGTACATTAAAATTAGTACGAGCCACCACATATCTTGAAAAATCGGATGGCCTACCCGATTTTTTGTACTTTTTATATAAGTTTGTTTTACGGTTTCTAATTCTTTGCAACTCATTGGTAAACCAAGGAGGCCTGTCTAACTTAGGAGGAAAACTAACACATTCACAGAAAAAAGGGTTTGAGACACTATAAAATAGTTCCGTAGCACTTTCAATATCCAAGCAATGATATAAATTTGTACAGTTATATTGTGAAATCATGTTGTTGAGTTTATTAAAGTCGCATTTACGAAAGCATCTACTTTTAGTTGGAGAAAGTAAAGGAGAGAGGATATCAACACAGGGAAGACATATTGTAAGTTCCAATGTGGGATGATACCGGTCTTCTGGCACAATTAGTGGGTCAATTCTAGATACCGTGACTTCAGATGGATCTAAAACAAATACAAGATCTAATTGTCTGTTTAGTGAATTACGTATGAAGCTTACTTGCTGTAATGATAATTCTAACAGACCGTCAACGAAGTCATGGTCAGATAAAGGGGTATAGACAAGTGAGTCAGTGGAAGGGGACCAAGAAATGTCAGGGAGATTGAAATCACCCAAAACAAACAAAAGATCCCTTTCAGAAAGATGAGATAGAACAGTTTTTATTGCAGCCAAATTGTTAAGTCGGATCCATGTGGAACATAAGAACAAGTTACAGAAATAGAAAAAGATTTCAAAGCGACTCTAACACCAACGATGTTAAAGTAGAAGTAACGGCAATCAGCACCCCACCCCCCTACGAGGAGAGCGATCAGTTTTATAGGTACTAAAATTTTTGGACATAACTTCAGAGTCTGATATCTCCGGTTTCAGCCAAGTCTCAGTAAAGGCCAGAATGTCTTCCGAAAAGGCAGAGGAGTCAGCATAAAGCTTAGGTAGCTTCATATTAAGTCCCCTAACATTTTGATAGGCCAAAAATAAACTGCTCAGTTTTTTGGCGCAGGTACTGTCGTGGAAGGCCTATTATTAGTTCTCCGTCTGTTTGGAACAAATTCTTTAATGACCAATTCATCATTAAGCCAAAAACTTTTAGAATTTAGTACATTAAATACTTCCGGAGGAGCAGATATTTTAAAGGAAGATATCCTACGAACATATGGAAATTTAAACTCCTCCACTGTGATGTTTTGAGATGGGAATTCCTGTTGTATAAATTCCAAAACATCTGCAGATGTGGTTTCAGGTGTTAAACGAGACACAAATAATTGCTTCCTATATGGAACTTCCGAGAGGCTCTTTCTTCCACCACCAGCAATCTGAACATCGTTCGTCTGATTATCGAGACTAGGGACTCCTATGGAGCTAACTTCCACCATAGGCACAGAAAGCTGCGTAAGGTTTGAAACGGTAGGCTGACTAGCAGAAACAGGGACTCCAGAGCTTTTGGTACCTATGGGTACTGCTGTCAGAGAAGCTTTAGGTCCCCCAGCCCCAGTGGATGCCGACATTGCTGCCGTTACCGATCGGGAAAAAATATTAGAAGCTAAGTTGGGATTTGGAACTGATGCCTTTACTTGAAGAGATTTTGAAGGAGCAGTCTTCTTGCGTTTAGGTGACCCTACTGACATTTTTTTATTATCAAGGTCCGCCTTAAACTCTTTAAAATCAGCAACTACGCTTATGAGTTTATCGAACAGTTTCATAAAACGATCATTGGTCAGCGCAACATAGCCATCCAAATCACGATCTATTTCCACGCATGAGGCACAAGTCCACGAAAAACCAACACGCAGATCAATATAATCTTTTACTCTGCCAACAAGTCCAGTACATTTTGGGTGTATGACTATGTTGCAGAGACGACAGTAAATAAAAACGTCATTAGGTGACGATCCAAACTGACAATCTTTTTTGCTACAAAAAAGAGCCATTTTTAATTTAAGAAAAAAAGTTATTAATAAAACCAAAGAATCAAAAGAATTTTAAATACCTCACTTAATTTGACACTGGGATCAAACAAATAAAAATGTAGACACACAAGAACACAAAAGTATAAGAGCGCGTAGAGACTTCGAGAGCGAGAGAGCGCAACAGAGTGGCTGTCGACTGAGCGTGGCTTGCGAAACACAAACAAAATATACACGACAACAGTTTAGACGACAAGAAACGGGAGAGAGATTACAAGAAGGTTATGCTAAACAACAACAAAAGCTATTGAAACCAAAGCACCACAGCGTACAGAAGTTACAATAACAAAATGCACGGGCTAAACACAGAGTTTGGTTTTGTTAAAATTTCTACAATAAAATAGACAATTAAACATCAACAGACGATTTAAAACACAAGCACGGCTGGTTATGAAGGACTAAGTCACAAAACAAGGCACCAGTATCACAGATATTAATGACAAATTGACAAAAATCACAGAGCACAAGATAAACACAACCGGTCACAAGCGACGCTAAATCGTCCCTTTTTTGTGGTGTTGAGATAGTGGCTGCCTCCACGAGTACATCTTCAAGAGCATCGGTAGAGCAGTCGATGTCCGCTTCGATGTTGAACTGAGGGGTTAATTTGATGTGTAAACTTACATACTTTTTATATTTTAACCAGTTGGTTCTGTGCGACGTCAGCCTGTGGGGGTGGTCCGAAGTTTTTCGGCTTTGAAGAAGAGTTATTAGCACTGCCGAATGATCTGATGATAGGTCCGATAGCGCTTGTTATATTGCGTGGAATCTTTTTTGTCACCGCAAAGTTTATTAAGTCTGGAACCTTCCTGGGGTCTGTTGGCCAGTATGTGGGGCTGCCAGGGGAAACATAGTCTAATTTGTTGCTCGGTTTTATGATTGCGTTATAAATTTACCTTCCTTTGGGAGTCACAAGGCGTAATCCCCAGTGCTTGTGTTTGGCATTATAGTCCCCTGCAGCTATAAAGCGATCTTGAAGTAACTTGTAAAAGTCCATGAATTCTCCTTCAGAAATTGTAAAGCGAGGCGTACAGCGGCTATGGAGAGTTTTCCGTTACCTGACTGCCCTTTGATAGACGTGGCCTGCAAGTAATTAGTTGCAAGCCTTTGGTGAAAGTGGTGCCTGATGCGTTCCTGACTAAGAAGCCGGTTTCGACGTGGACCTTACCATCTGGATGATCTGTGCCGATAAAGTAAAGCCTCTTACTTGGAAGTTGGTTTCGCTTGTGAGGTGCGTCTCTACCAGTAGCATGATGTCGATATGATTTTCATTCAGGAACTTTGTTACTTCAAGTTGGTTCTGTGAAACGCCATTGGCGTTCCACATTGTTATTCTTAGATTTGCCATCGACTATTTGGACTGCTAAGCTGCAAGCAGCTGTAACACCATGTTCTGGTTTTCAACCAGTGCACTGTGGGCCAGAAAGTTCATTTTTTGGCCAAAAATCTGTAATTTCTTTCCTGGGATAGTTAGACGGATGCAGTTTTTTGCATTTATCTCTTAAAAGATTGAACTTTTCAACGAACTAAAAGTAAAATTTATTGGAATTTTATATGGTATAGATAATCCAAACCAAAATCGGAAAATTTTACATACTTTTCGGTTTTTTATTTTTAAAAAAATAACTAGAAGACGCACTCAATCCATTTTCATACACGATTAAGTATGAGAGAAAACAAATTAAAAAAAATTAACACCACTATAAAATATGATCTCGTTTGAGATTTATGAACCGTTAAAAATTGCTACTTTCGGAGGCTCCCACTTGAACGTTTATTTAATAATCGACCTAACAAAATTTTCTATTTTTTTCTTCTTGTTATCTGCTTAGATTCTTATAATCAAATTATTAGAAAAAAATTGTTTGAAAAATATTGTTTTTTAATTCGTTTAATGTTAATTTGACATTTTCTGAAGTCATCACAAAAGTATGCTATTTATTTATTTATTTATTAATTTGAGATCATAGTAAAGTTTAAAAAACTAATACTAACATAGGGGGTAGTGCTAGCTACGAGGCCTTCGACTACGTATTTATGTAAGCTACATTTATATTTTTATAATATATTTTAGTTCTTCTCCGAAGAAAGTACAAGAAATGCAGCATACCTTTGGGCATACGTAAGTCCTCCCTTAAGCGCTCTGCCAGGCATTTCATCTCTGAGCTGTAATTTCCTGTTTAATAGTTTCCGCATGGAAACTATACAGATTTCGAAAGTGACATGAACGGTTAGCGTAACTTTCTGTACCAATCACATGAAATTCCACATAAACGATCAACGTGGCGCTCACAACATTTGTCAACAAAGAAAACGAAACGGATTAGATTCGCTTGCCTTTAGGCTCAGCTCGCAAGCGGTATTGAAATAGAAACTGACAGTCTGCCTATTCTAGTGATCATGATCCTTCTGTCAAATGTTGTGGGCGCCACGTTGACCGTTTATGTGGGATTTCAAGTGATTGGTAAAGAAACCGAGAGTTGAACGGACGAATAGATGGATTTTAGAGATTGTAAGCCTTTAATATTCTTCTTCTGACAATTCTAGGGAGTTTTGGTCCTCTGAGTCTGAATCGGAAAAGTCTGAGTCGCTTATGTATAAATCTTCATTTGGGTTTAACATACACAATGCTTCTTTTGGAAAGTGCTGTTCTCGTTCCTTGCAATTTTTTAAACGTAATGAAGAAATAACAGGGTCGGATCAGTCCATTGATCTATAAAAAAGGTCTGACATCGTTGATATGCGATCACACTTTCTCGTATGGTTAATCCGATCATTTTTGTAAAATTTGTTTTTAGCCTCAGAGGCTTCTTCGCCCAACATACCTACCGGTAAAATACTCGTTCGAATTATATCTGCTCCATGAACCAATATTTTATGTAAAGTAGCGGTCATTGGGTACCACGGATATGCATCTATATACAGAAGAGCAGTTTGTAAAGCATATTTTTCAAATTTTTGATCATTTATGTCATGTTTTGAGTTAATAACTATTAAAATAATTTTTAACTTATAAAGGAGCTCGGATTTTAAGCCCGTTATTTTTGAAAGAACGTCGATATCCTTGAAGGCTCTTCTGGCAGTATTTCCTGTGTTGGTGTTGCCGTACCCGCCGGGCTTTGGCTGGCTTACCCTTAGGCTCAGCTTTTCCCAAAACTGATTTTGAATATAAGCCTTTCTGGAATTAAATTCCAGTTTTTCTTCCTCGGACCGAACGTGATGTCTTTTTATATTCAGCCTGTACGATATTTGTAGGCACATTTCAAAAATCCGAATATAGGCATGCAATGGGCTTATGCCGAAGGTAAGTGCAGATTTTATTGACACAAAAAGACGACCCTCAATATTGGCCTTTACATTAAAATCCTTGGGATTTCGATGACAAATGGGGCATGTTTGCATCGATTTTGTGCCTGTCAAAACGTTTAGAACTTTTCCGTCTATTAATGTAAGAGATAGCACGAACTCTACTGAAATATTGGTATTTTCAATAATCGTTTGGAACAGTTGTAGACTAGAAATCTCCTTTTCCAAATTATTGTACTCCGATAAAATCAATTCTTTACTTTCCTTCACGAATTGTAACTTTATCGGCCTACAAAATTTGTCGGACTGAGCCGATTTGTTGTTCCAAATTATTTCGCCAGATGGTCTTACAATAATTCTAAGAGGAATTAGAGTTGTTGCGAACAAATTTTCATCCTTTCCAGGCCCATTCAAAAATTTTTGGTTATAAGCAGAATGTCCGCTGCTACCGTCAAACCCATAGGAAAATATAGCCTGCAAGTCAAGTGAATTGCTGCCTAAACTTATTATTAAGTCTGAACATAAAGTTAAAAGCCGTTGGGTCGTGTGATTCACTAAAGCTTGTAGCTTAACTTCAGCTCTGTCTTCGGAAATTTTCACAGTCTCTGCGGACGGACGGCATTTATGTTTAGCCTCTCTTAAAGTACTATAAGAAGGCCATAAGTCGGCACCAGATTCCTTCGACGATATTCGAATGGCAGTATATTGTGCTTTGGAAAACGAATTATTTAAAAAAAAAGCCAAGGCTTCATCGGCACTTTTTTTTAAAAGTTCCCTTTTTAATTCCAGTCTATTAGAAATATTGTTCAATGCTGAACTTAGATTCTTATCCCCAGACCTCTTTGCAGCATATGTCCCAGCTTCGAGAAGCTTCTGTGAATCATTATTATGCTTGACACTTATGTTTGAAATTTCTCGACGCTGCGACCTGTTAGACATTTCCGAAAATTTTAATTTCGGACGACCCCTCTCGGATGGACCACGTTTTAAGGGCATTGGAAATAAGAATAATGAATTTAACCAAGTCGAATGACGTTCGTTAAAATTGAGACTTGATTTTTTCAAATTACTCCTTTTAACATGGTATTCGGATCTCAGTTTGCATACTTTAAGTTTTATAGCTTTAATGCAATTGTCATCAGAAATTCCAGCTTTAGATGCAATAAAACCAGCTACTAAAGATATATCATTGTTGTATTCAGAAAGTAAGTCCACAATTTCCGCTTTTTTAAAGTTAGCCATGGTGTGTTCGCTTCGAGTTTCGAGCACCGAATGACTGAAATTGTGAACATTTTTTAGAGAAGAGCCAACAAAGTTGATATTTCTCTTTTCGATATATCGATATAACATTCGATTGTTGGGTTTCAGAAATAAAAGAAGCGGGAATGAATGAAAAAAGTAGATTTTAGAGGTTAGGCAGACTAAAATCAAATTTTGGCGCGCAAAACGTACATTAAAACCTGACGGAAAAAAAATACGGCATACTTTTAGGCATTCTTAGTAAAGCTCATCAAAATGGTTCGACTTCAAATTAAGCCATCAACTAAAACTAAAATTACTGAAAACTAAGGCAAAACCGCATCGAGTCGGCGATGAGCGATTTTAGTAAATTAATTAAAGAATTTATTTTTGATGTAATGACTTCATTCGGGGATGGCACTCAAAAGCACTCGAAAAGCAAAGTACTCATTTGCTAAAAAAAAGCAGTAAAAATCAACGAAAAAGTTTCTTTTAGGAAACAAGTAAGTCAGAAGAGCTATTTATAATTTTTTACTTGTTGAAAATAATGACTTCTAAAAGTTCTGTGAAGAAGTCGAACAGCTACATCAGCATCTTTGACTTCTAGATTTTTTTTCATTTCCATCAATATTTGATGAATTTTTAACTTTAAAAATACGGTAAAAAGAAACTACTTGCCCGAATTCTTTGAAACTTTGGCATAAATTAGTTTAATGTATAATAAAAAGGACTCCATACTCGGTCTTGTCATTTTCTTAAAAAAAAAAAACGTATTTTTGGCCAAAAATCGGATCGGCTGGCCCAGTCTGCAGTGTTTGCATGTCGTTTTCAAGAATGACATGAATTCCATCATATTTTGTTGTATGATGACCATCATAGATTCCAGAGAGTTTTGTGACTGTAATTGGATCTGCTAAACCTTTCCTAGATTAGACTGGAGTGGGTTTTCCGTCCCTGATCGAAGGGCATCGGCGTATGAGAAGATCTTCTGGGTATTTAATTGACCATATGAGGATCTTGCACCCGTGCCGAAAAATACTTCCGTCCTTATAGATCAGAAAGCCCCTGTAGTTTGCCGTGTGGTTTTCTTGGCAGTTTACGCATTTCTTCTTTTTGGGGTCTTCCTTGTTGACAGGACAGTTAACCGAATTGCGGAAGTCTTCACAAACTACACAGACTGTTCAAGGTGTACAGTATGCCCTGGCGTGTCCATACTCCTGTCAATTTGTGCATTGCACTGGGCCGTTCCTTTTATGTGGCTTTTCCATATTTTTTTCTTCTGTGCAATAAGTATTGCAGGTTATAAATGAGGAGCACTTTATTTTTCTTGAAGACCCTGCTGTTTGACTCTTTTTTTCTGTGATGTTACTGACGTTCTTTGCAGAAAAACCCGTTTTCTATGAAAGCATCGATAACTTCCTTGGGGGTTACGTCGAGCTCGATTCCTTTTAGTACCACTTGCAAGCTTGTTGCTTTTAAGTTGGAACGATTAGTCGTTTTTCCTAGCTTCCTCCAGCTATTTGAATACAGCTCGGAAATGTTTTTCAGATTTGGTCTGAAGCTTGGTTTCATGGATATCCCCTTTTGTGACCGGAACAACAAGAAAGTTTCGTTCCCCGGTCGGCGCAACAATTTTGTTGACCAGGACATTCGAGATTTTCTTCCTTATGTAAATTGGTGAGGGCTTAGGTTTTGGTTGGGTCTCTTGAGCCTGTTCTGGTTCATTATACCCGTTACTCGTAGAGTAAAAGGGTATACTAGATTCGTCGGAAAGTATGTAACAGGCAGAAGGAAGCGTTTCCGACCCCATAAAGTATACATATTCTTGATCAGGATCACTAGCCGAGTCGATCTAGCCATGTCCGTCTGTCCGTCTGTCCGTCTGTCCGTATGAACGCTGAGATCTCGGAAACTATAAGAGCTACAATACTGAGATTACGCATGCAGATTCCTGAGATTCCTGCGCAGCGCAAGTTTGTTTCAGAAGAGTGCCACGCCCACTCTAACGCCCACAAACCGCCCAAAACTGTGGCTCCTACAGTTTTGATGCTAGAAAAAAAATTTTAACTGAAATGTATTGTTCTCATTAATACCTACCGATTGACCTAAAAAAAGTTTGCCACGCCCACTTTAACGCCCACAAACTTCAAAAAATCGTAAATATGAACGCGGATATCTCGGAAAATATCAAAGATAGAGAAACGGGATTTAAGATTTAAATTCCGTAGGCTTGAGCGCAGCGCAAGTTTATTACGCGAATATGCCACGCCCACTCTTACGCCCACAAACCGCCCAAATCTGTGGCGCCCACAATTTTCATGCTAGATACAAAATTTTAACTGAAATGTATTGGTCTCGTCAATACCTATCGATTGATTTAAAAAAAGTTTGCTACGCCCACTCTAATGCCCACAAACCGCCCAAGCCTGTGGCGCCCACAATTTTCGTGCTAGATAAAAAATTTTAACTGAAATGTATTGGTCTCGTCAATACCTATCGATTGATTTAAAAAAAACTTTGCCACGCCCACTCTAACGCCCACAACGCTTAAATCTGTCTACCGCCGGTAGGTGGCGCATTTGCTGCTTGCATATCTCCACTTTCCTTTGGTCCCTTTAGCTGAGTAACGGGTATCTGATAGTCGAGGTACTCGACTATAGCGTTCTTCCTTGTTTTCTATTAGAAGCGCAAATCTATTACTGTTGGAATTCCCGGGTAATTTATTGTCTATTTGGACATAGTTTATATTTAGCTTATTACCTACCGCGGTATTCTGCGGGCTAAGCTAACGATTGATATGGATGTAGTGATCTTATCCGGTCTGTATGGCCGGGCCCGCTTGCTGAATTTTCTTTTGGTTTTGATTTTTCTTTGGTTCCCGTTGTATTTAGCGCTGCGGTCGACGACATTGCAGTCGATTCCAAAGTAATAGCCGTAGCTGTGGTTGTTGTTGGTTTTCTTGCCGTAGCTGTATTTGTGCTGATACATTTAGTGCGGTTAAAAAGATTTACTGCTGCATGTTGTTGGTGCGCCAGGGGTCGAAACTGATGGTGGGGGGCTTTGCACTGAGAACACCACGCCGTTGGAGTAGGACTAACAGTAAGATGGCATGGTGAGCAAGAGTGCTCTTTGGCTATCGACCGTCAGTAGGGTCGTTTTTTGCACTTCGCTATCCTGCGTTGAGACATACGAGAAGTACCCGTCTCTTTAGCTCGAGGAGCTTAGTTGCTCTTAATTTCGTTTGTTGCTCATTGGGCCTTTTTAGCGCGGCACTTAATTATTATAATAAAATAATTATGCATTTGTTTAAGTCACTACACTGATTTTGGGAAATTAAACCTAAATGTTTTTCCTAGCGTTTTAGCGTCTTTTCGCTTTTTTGAAATTCACCAGTTTAGTTTTTGTGTTTTGTTTGCATTTAATTCATCAACTTTCTTGCCCTCTTTAACTGCAAGGTTAAATGATATCCATCCAGAGTCTTCTGCAGTTATTGCAAGTGCACACTAACTCCAAAGTTAGGTGATTTGCGCGCACATTCAGCCACCAGGAAACACTGTTAAATGCAGGACTGCTTAAATCAGACTAACATGTTGAGTTTCTTCAAAATTTCAAATAAAACAATAGAACTCGAAGCTGCGTTGAGCCTCTTTGTAGCACAACACATAGCTTTTGCTCATATCGACCACCTTAGCAGCTTGTGCACCAGTCAATTAGGATATAGTGCAACAGCAGGCCAGCTTAGGCTACATAGAACAAAGTGTACTGACATCATCAAAAATGTTCTGGCGCCACACTTCTACTATTAGTCCCCTTAGATTTTATGAAGTTTAAAGGCACAATAGAGGCCTATGACAACGATTTAATGGATGATACGGCTTATGTTGAAGATGAGATATTAAATATATTATAATTAAATAATTATTAAGCACAACTTAATATACATTCTCGTTAATTCGAAAAAAAACATAATTTTTTAATCATTTTAATAGAAATCAAAGGGGAAAAACTGATGCGCATTTTTTTCATCTTATTTTTCGAGAATTACAGATATTTTTCTTTTGTTTAATAACAAAATATGTAAGCATGTATATGTGAGCTAACTAACAACGAATCCATAGCACTGTTTCGCGACACTGGAAACGATCTTCGGCTGAAAACAAAGTTTTTGGATCCTTACGAAATTACTTAAGTGAAGCATAACAATGCCAACGATGTTCAAAAAGTCGGCCATTCAGGTGGTCCAAAGAATTCTCCAACTTGTGCCAAATATCTCAAGACATAGCCATCCCACGATGACAACGACAAAACATTCGAGGCGAATGTTTGATCGGAATGGCCGAAATTGGGATTGATATTGCAGGATTCATCCTATCTAGACAATTAGAGCGACGAGCAGAAAGACGCATTCCAGAAGGAGACGAGCCAAAGGAAAAAAGGACGAGAACCACTACCACAGTTGAGAGGCAGTATTCGAAGAGATCTGTTTTATCCATGACGTGCTTGTGTGGATAAACAAATCAAACGACGAGATGACTACTAAGCTACTATATACTCACATTCGAAACATTTAAATATAATACTTTAAGATAAAATACTCACACATAAATACTCATGAATTACAATTTCACCGCCATACTTTTTTGTTGCTCGAATTTACATTTGATGTGCAAATCATACCAATTTGTCAATTTGCTACGGATTTATATCAACATTTGTAATTTATTAGTTTAATATGCAAAAATTAAGGAGACAATATGAAATGGGCTTTGTTCGGCTTTTCCTCTGTTTACCCAACCAAACCAGATCGTTTGGATATATGTAAATATAAATAAAATAAATTTTATTTTATTTAGTTGAAAATACCTATCTGTAGGCGAAAATTGTTGCAATCTGAACAGTACCGAACAGGCTATGACCTTGTGCACGTATATACAAAGAACATGGTCAGATCCATCACGGCCATAAAATTAAAATATTCAAAAATTAAATAGATTAGTTATTGTTCGGATCTGCAGCTGATAAAACTCACTGAAAATGGGGCACCCTTTCGCTCTGTCACTTTGAGCGCTTTTGTTATGTCGTGTGTTTTTAATAGGATTTTTAATCAATGAGCTTAAAATAAATGGAAAACCTTAACACTTCTCGGCCACCATCTACAGCTGAATATCTAAGACTTAAGATGAGTGCCAAGTCTATTAAAACTACAGTCCCAATGTTCGCAGATTGACAAAAGTCAGTTGAGGGAGATGGAAGAGTATGAGTTAAAAGCTCATCTTAAATCAAATTTTAATCCAATTTATATTCCTTGCAGAGGGAGGTCGGCGGCAAGCGAAAACTAATCATTGCTCGGCGATGGGATCGAACGCTGTTGACGCGCCGTCAACAATTATCTTGTCCAAAAGATCCCGCTTGCCTAAATTGGAACTGTCTAGATTCATCGGGCCTTACACTGAATGAGCCAGTTTCTACTCTATGTATGAAGTTGTCATTGATAAGGAGCAAAGCTGACATCCATCGAAAAGTTTAAGCATATGCTCTCCTGTTTATCTGGTACAGTTGGAGCGTGAAGGTGCGTTGGAAATTTATTGGATATTCTCAAGTCGTATTATACAGGCTCATATAAGAGAGATATTTCGGTTCGAGAAAGAGGACACTTCATTTGCATAGTTGCGGGCCTCACATCTTCGTTCAATGGATTCCCTTGTTCGCACCTTTCTTTAGAGGATCGACAAGGCCACGATTGCCAAATGGCAAGAAGTCTCGTCAAATCATTACCATCTGGAAAAATTACCACCTTTTTGGAAAGTAGATGTCAATGCCGATGCAAGGAAACCCGTGGTAGGTTTGCAAATCTAGAAAGGACATGAATACAAATAAAAGAAAGACAGTTGCAGCTATAGCCAAATCGGCGACATTCTATATTATAGAAAACAAGGGAGAACGCTATAGTCGAGTACCTCGACTATCAGATACCCGTTACTCAGCTTAAGGGACCAAAGGGAAATGGAGGTATGCAAGCAGCAAAGCGAGATTTAAATACGCCACCTACCGGCGGTAGACAGATTTAAGCGTTATGGGCGTTAGAGTGGACGTGCCATTTTTTTTTGGATCAATCGATAGGTATTGACGAGATCAATACATTTCAGTTAAAATTTTGTATCTAGCATTAAAATTGTGGGTGCCACAGGCTTGGGCGGTTTGTGGGCGTTATAGTGGGCGTGGCATATTCGCGTGACAAAATTGTGCTGCGTACAAAGCTACGGAATCTAAATCTGAGATCCCGATTCTCTATCTTTGATAGTTTCCGAGCTATTCACGTTCATACTTACGATTTTTTGAAGTTTGTGGTCGGTTTGTGGGCGTTAAAATGGGCGTGGCAAACTTTTTTTGGGTCAATCGATAGGTACTGATGAGAACAATACATTTCAGTTAAAATTTTTATTTTAGCATCAAAACTGTAGGAGCCACAGTTTTGGGCGGTTTGTGGGCGTTAGAGTGGGCGTGGCACTCTACTGAAACAAACTTGCGATGCGCAGGAATCTCAGGAATCTGCATGCCTAATCCCAGTATTGTAGCACCTATAGTTTCCGAGATCTCAGCGTTCATACGGACAGACGGACTGACGGACAGACGGACAGACGGACAGACGGACATGGCTAGATCGACTCGGCAGTGATCCTGATCAAGAATATATATACTTTATGGGGTCGGAAACACTTCCTTCTGCCTGTTACATACTGTCCGACGAATCTAGTATACCCTTTTACTCTACGAGTAACGGGTATAATTAGTTTAGAAGCCTTGCCACCCGTCTCACTGCCCGTCTCGTCATCCGTAGTGCAGTCGTCCTCGAATCCCCTTGTATCTCAGTATTCAGTTGTGCCGTGCTTCACGCAACCGCAGTTGTCCTAACTAAAAATACGCAGTTAAATTTGCCCTAAAATCGTGCATAATAGTTTTAACAAATACCACGCAGGCCGTCGTAACTTCGAGAATAACTGAACAACAGCTTATTCACGCAATAGCCGTGGACTCGTTAAGCATTCCATAGAAAGTTCAGCTCGCTGATCCGTTATTTTTCGTACCGCAGCGCATTGATACACTGTTAGGAGCCAGTTTGTTTTTTGGGTTGTTATGTTGATCAGATGCGTTTGATATAATAGCACGTCATTAGTGTGGAACCGCGGGCACAATAAGCATACTTACGGCCCCGCCCCCAGCCCCAGCCACCATTAGTAGTTTTATTTACAATTAAAAAGTCAGTAGCATATTTTGTAGGATATTATAATATTTTTTCATTTATTTTATTATTGTGAACATGTTTCATTTTTAATATTATTAAATATATTATATATATTTGTATATAATTAATTGTATGGCTCCATTTCGGTGAACTCTCTAAGAAGTAATATAATATAGCGGTTATTATCCTTCGATCCAAACGCAGATTTCAGCATATCTCCCATAGATAGATGCAAAATAGCTCTCATATGTTAATGTTTCTCAAATGTTGGAATATTTTCAAAACATCCATTTGTACCACCCCCAGTACCTTCAGAAGCCGAAAAAACATAAGCGGCCTGATAAGTCAAGGATAGGTGTTCGTAATTAAGTATTCAAAGCATATTCTTCAAAAGGAAATAATGAGATAGCGCCCCTTTGGTGTGATTTTCATGTTCTGATATTTGAGAATTAATTTAAAACAAATTCATTTTTAATTAAAAATGTATATGTACCTCATTTCTACAGAAGAATTTAAGTATATTGCCACTAGAAAATGTTTCGATGCCATCCTTGCCAAAGACAGCAGCTTTTTTTGAATAAGCTTAATAAACACTTTAATTACAATGCTCGTCTGGTTTTCCTGATTCACGATCGTGGTAGAGCTGTTTGGACTTAACATCGCTGTTACACTTTGTTATTAGATGGTCACAAGATGTTTTTAAGTTGTTCACAAGTTTTTTAGTAGTTGCTTACTAGTTGTTTACGAGCTGTTTAAAAGCTGTTTGGAAGCTGTTTTGCAGAAGCTTTTAAGGCAATATAGCTATAAAAAGCATTTACTTTTTTCTTATTCTTTCGTCATATGCTTGAATCGATTGTTTCTAGGGTCTTATAATAAATTTATCATTAACTTCGATAGCTAGTCTTACATCGAAAAAATAACAGTTATTGACAAAAATATGATTGGCAACTATCATTTATAATATGAGTAACTTCTATTTTACCGGCAGGGAATTACTGAGATCCAAAAATTCAATATTAATTCATTTGCATTATGAGAGAAATCTGGAATAAACCCCTGCCTGAAATAAAGTCACAAAAACTATAATTGGGAAATTAGTTTATAATCTCCGGCATATAAAGTCCATACTCCTTACAATTTGTGCATTGCACTGGGCCGTTCCTTTTATGTGGCTCTTCCACCTTTATTCTTCTGTGCAATAAGTATTGCAGGTGGGTGCACTTTATCTTTCTTCAAGACTCTGCTGTTTGGCTCCAGATCGACCCTGAAGAGTGGTTTAGCTTGCAAACCCTTGTTGCTTTTTAGTTGGTACGTGTTGGGGCGGGGTGGCTTGAACGCTGAAATAGATGAAGTCCCAGGAACGGAGGGTACGCAAAACAACACGGGTGTAGTTTTGGGGTTTTTTACGCGACGAGCGTAGGTGTTTATTAGTACACTTTGAAACATGAACTGCCTAAGCCTAACTTAACTTAAGCGCTCCAGAGCGAAGCGGAGACTTAGGGGAGAGATGGAGAGCGGACGGCAGTGCGAGCGCGCGAGATGTAGACATCTGGATAAAACTGCCGCTCGACACTGCCTCCTGAAATTAAACGCCCTTTTGACGTGAACAGTACGTGTAGTAGTTTTTCCTAGCTTCCTACAGGTACTTGGGTATAGCTCGGAAAGGTTCTTTAGATTTTGTCTGAAGCTTGGTTCCATGCTATCCATGATATATACATATATCCCTTTTTGTGACCGGAACAATAAGTTTTCGTACTCGGTCAGCGCAACAATTTTGTTGACAAAGGCATTCGAGATTTCTCCCTAATGTAAATTGCTGAGGGCTTAGGTTTTGGTTGGGTCTCTTGAGCCTGTTCTGACTCATTTTCTGTTAGAAGCGCAAATCTATTACTCTTGAAATTTCCGGGTAATTTATGGTCTATTTGGACACGGTTTATTTTTAGCTTGTTACCTTCCGCGATGTTTTGCGGGCTAAGCTTACGCTTTAATCCGGTCTGTACGGCCGGGCCCGCTTGATGAATTTTCTTTTGGTTTTGATTTGTTGTCGTGGTTTTGGTTTGCCGTTGTATTTAGCGCTGCGGTCGACGACATTGCAGTCCATTTCAAATTACAGCCGTAGCTATAGTTGTTGATGGTTTTGTTGCCGTAGCTGTATTTTTTGCTGATACTTTGCACTGAGAACTCCACGCCGTCGGAGTAGGAGTAACAGTAAGAATTCATGGTGAGCAAGAGTGCTCTTTGGCTATCGACCGTCAGTAGGGTCGTTTTTTGCACTTCGCTATCCCGCGTTGAAACATATGAGAAGTACACGGAGGTTACTCGCTCTTCCTTTCGTTTGTTGCTCATTGGGCTTTTTTAGCGCGGCACTTAATTATTATAATAAAATAATAATGCATTTGTTTAAGTCATTACACTGATTTTGTGAGTTTAAACCTAAATTTTTTTCCTAGCGTTTTAACGTCTTTTCGCTTTTTTGAAATTCACCAGTTTAGTTTTTGTGTTTTGTTTGCATTTAATTCATCAACTTTCTTGCACTTTTCCCGGAGCTCGCGCGAGACCCGTCCGCCCTCTTCAACTGCAAGATTAAATGATATCCATCCAGAGTCTTCTGCAGTTATTGCAAGTGCACACCAACTGCAAAGTTAGATGATTTGCGCGCACATGCAGCCACCAGGAAACACTGTTAAATGCAGGACTGCTTAAATCAGACTTACAAATTCAGTTTCTGCAAAATGCCAAGTAAAACAATAGAACTCGAAGCTGCGTTGAGCCTCTTTGTAGCACAACACACTGCTATTGCTCATATAGAGCACCAAAGTGCACTGGCATCATCAAAAATGTTCTGGCGCCTCACTTTTACGATAATCTTTGCAGCGATATCGACGATTCTATGTTGCGTACACTACAAAGTCCCCTTAGATTTTATGAAGCTTAAAGGCACAATAGATACTGTCGATGTTGAAGTTGATGTATAAAGTTTTGTTTTGAAAAAACTTTTGTTTGAAAAAACTTTTTGCATCAACAAATTTAAGTTTTCAAGACGAGGAAAAAAGTTCAAAAGTAGATTTTCACACAAATTCGAAATTTTCAATAAGTACTGAATGGGGTAAGAAAAGTATTGGCTCATTCAAACGGCATTAAAATTAACTTTCCATTGATGCCAAAGTTTACGAGAAGTAAGTTAAAACTATTAGTATATATAACTTTCGTTTCGACAAAATTCTTATGCCGACCGGTGTATGTGAGCTAATTAACAACGAATCCAAAGCACTGTTTCACGACACTAGCAATGATCTTCGGCTGAAATCAATGTTCTTGGATCCTTACGAAATTACTAAAGTGAAGCATAGCAATGCCTACGATGTTCAAAAAGTCAGCAATTCGGTGGTCCTAAGAATTCTTCAACTTGTGCCGAAAATCTCAGTAGTATGGAAACGCGTCTTCTGGGACAATTAGCATATTAATGGAAACCCACCTCCCTCCCTCACTCATTAACGTATGCGGGTTCTAGAACAATTAGCATAATCCAATAAATTAACTGATTTTAATGGGCTTTGAGTCATAAAAATGTCACGATCCATCATGTCCATAAAGAGTACACTTAATTGCCCCCACATCCCCATGTGACAACATTGATCATGTATCCTTCCCCTCATTATGAGCAATTAATAGTCACATGAGCAAGGTGCACGTAAGAAAGGTCGCACGCCCATAGTATCCAAAGGTTGTTATCTTAGAGGAACATATCCGATCATGTTGGGGAAAGGTGTGATCACGTACCCTTTTGGCTCATCACAGGTGTTGCTGTGCACGTGAGAAAGGTCACACACCCAAAGTATCCAAAGATGCTTATTTTATCCTGTTGGGGAATATTGTTTCCTATTGTTGTAAAACTAATTTAGAAATCAAAAGAGCCCCAATAAAATAAATTTCACAAGTTAATGATTCTCAGATGTGGAGTATTTTTAAACACACATTTTTGTTTCCGCCCCAGAGCGTTTAACTAATAAATTGCCCTTAAGGTGTGTTTCACAATAGGGAAACTGGTTTCCTTTAAGCCTGTTTAATGACGGACATCCCCTTATCCTCGATATTAATGAGCTGACGACTCCCAAAAAACGCCTGTAGAAATCGTTTCTTTTCCACACCTTTACAAATAATTTGTTTTCCGCTTGTAATTGTCCTTAAATACTTTTGAGTTTTTGTGGAAAACTGTTTTCTCCATCGATCCAAAAAATGTTGTGATGTGTATTGGTTAACCAAATTGCATTCTTTCGAGATTCTGTATTTAAAAACTATTATTCAAGTTTGGATCTTTTTCGAATACAATTCCAATTTCCTGTTGAATAAAATTATTATTATTATCAAAGAAACCTTATCAATCGAAACAGTATCTTTCAACATTTTTCTAATGTTAAACAACTCGTTGTACTAGTCCGTTTAATAGGTTATATTCAACTAAACGGTCATGTGTGAGGAGACAGTAGGCTTGGGTATTTTCATGACTTGGTGTCTTCAGTTCTATTTAAATTCTCACATCAATAGGACCAGTTTTCACTGATTCGTTTTGATATGAAAGATCAACCACAATAATAGGGGCCTTCAATTTAAATTCATTTAAGTTAAAAATGGTTGTGACCCACGATTATAGTAACTAGATTGAAATCTTGTATACATTTCATATAGGTGAGCATACTGATTCTTAAAATCAACATTCAGAGTTTCAAGTTTGATAATTCTAATTTGTTATTCCAATTATGGCCAATCTTGGTTTTTCGCGGTTAGCCGACAATTTCACATTCCGGCTGTGTTGACTCCCACACCCCAACTTGGGGTTAACACCACTTTTAGTAATATATAGTACATCTTAATTTTTGCAAAATCGCTCGTAGTTACATGGGGAATTTTACAGGTTATATTCGTCATTTCCAGTTTAAAAGTTTTGTTCATTTCTGGTTTGATCAAACACATCGCCAAGATTTTTAGTTAGCATCAACACTAGTTCATGTTTACATTTTAAGAAAATTTTTTTATAATACTCAGCAAATTCCAACAAATTTTTTAATGGTACAGAAAAGTTGAAGTGGGGTGACGTAGAAATTTCGTCTCCACTGCTCCATCCAGAATTTAATAGATTTTGACTTTGAAGATTATCCAGAGATATACAATTTTTTAGGGTTGTATTTAGTTGTTACCAATCTGTATTTTGATGGTTACTTTCTGTTTAGTCTGGTTTTTGGATGGTTACTATGTGTATAGTACCTATAAAGTACTTGGTTTCGGATGGTTACTATCTGAATAGTATCTGTAAAGTACTTGGTTTTAGATGGTAACTAACTGTTAACAAGTGTTATGAATTATTAAGAATTATTAAAGCACACAATTTAATGTTTCTTAGATGTGTTAGCCAAACCGCCTTGCCGTGAACTATCATTACCTGACCGTCATTAAGACACATGCGGAGGACCCAAGGCGCAGGACGACTGATAAGATCATACATCTCAAGACCATTGATAAGGGATGAAGATACGACCGAGCAACAAATCGCAAGTAGCCGACGTACCTCATTGAATAAAATACTTCCCTTCTTTTGTACCTGTAGTTTTAATTACAGTTTCGTAATATTTCTGATTTTTTCCTAACAGTACGATATTCAACTTTTATCATTTTATGGGATTATTGAGCACTCCAAATCCCAAATATTTACTCATAACAAGTAACTAGCAGAATATAGCCAAAGATATCAGACTCTAAAAAGACAAGATTTACCTACAATTCAATTTACCATTTACAATCCCTGGAGACCCGTTTAGTACTTGCATTTTAATTTCCAAATTTATTGATTTCACAGATTCCCGCCGGTGAATACCAATTTTTAACAAGATGGCTGGCAACTCCTTACCATTCAGACACTGGTTTACAACCTCATAGATCCAAAGATAATTTAAACTACAAGATGAGTAACGGCCATACAACGGAATGTACGGCAAAATGTTTGGTGTGGATTTTCGATGTGGATTTTCGATCTTGCTAGTTTGCGTTGTCCGTGTAAAGTTCTTTGGATGTGTTGGTCTATCATTTCGTGTGGTCTGCTGCAATAAGGGCTCAACGTCGCATTTGACTAACACAAGGTGTCAATGGTCTGTAGGCCAGGGGTCAAGTCGCTCAACCGCGGGAATTGCAGGTCGGAGTTCAACTCCGACTGGGAACAATTTTTTTTTTATGGAATTGTTCTTTTTTTTCAAAGTGAATTGCTTATTGTGTTCACGTTTTTATTGTTATTAGATATTTTTTTAAAACCTTTCATAGTAATTTACACAAAAAAAATATATCTATAGGAGCGATTAATTCCTAAAGTCAAAATTGGTACATAAAAAAAAACTTTCGGCTATAAAAACATAATTTAAAATAATAATAAAACAAGAAAGGAAGTTAACTTCGGCAAGCCGAAGTTTGTATACCCTTGCAGCTATAATTATTAAATTCAAAAAACAAAAAATTATATTCCCAATATTCCCAATGTCAAAAAACACCGAAGCTTTAATTTGTTTCATATTATTTTATCACCAATTTTCCGATCGTTCCTATGGCAGCTATATGATATAGTCGTCCGATTTTGATACAATTAAATTCGAAATTCAGAACTAATTAAAAACTGTTATTTCCAAGCGTAGGAGGTTATATGATTAAAAACGCCGAAGCTATAATTTGTTTCATATTATTTTTCCACCAATTTTCCGATCGTTCCTATGGCAGCTATATGATAGAGTCGTCCGATTTCGATAAAATTTAATTCGAAGTTCAAAACTAGTTAAAAAATGTTATTTCCAAGCTTGGGAGGTTATATGCTAAAAACAAGAAAGAACGCTATAGTCGAGTGCCTCGATTATCAGATACCCTTTACTCAGCTAAAGTGACCAAGGGAAATGGAGATAAGGAAGCAGCAAAGCAAGACTGAAATGCGCCACCTACCGGCGGTAGACAGATTTAAGCGTTATGGGCGTTAGGGTGGGCGTGGCAAATTTTTTTTTGGATCAATCGATAGGTATTGACGAGACCAATAAAGCTCAGTTAAAATTTTGTATCTGGCATGAAAATTGTGGGCGCCACAGGCTTGGGCGGCTTGTGGGCGTTAGAGTGGGCGTGGCATATTCGCGTACCAAAATTGCGCTGCGTACAAAGCTACGGAATCTTAATCTGAAATCCCGATTCTCTATCTTTGATAGTTTCCGAGATATCCACGTTCATATTTACGATTTCTTGAAGTTTTGGGGCTGTTTGTGGGCGATAAAGTGGGCGTGGCAAACATTTTTTTAGATCAATCGATAGGTATTGATGAGAACAATACATTTCAGTTAAAATTTTTATTCTAGCATCAAAACTGTAGGAGCCACAGTTTTGGTCGGTTTGTGGGCGTAAAAGTGGGCGTGGCACTCTACTGAAACAAACTTGCGCTGCGTAAGAAGCTCAGAAATCTGCACGCTAAATCTCAATAGCCTAGCTCTCATAGTTTCCAAGATCTCAGCGTTCATCCGGACAGACGGACAGACGGACATGGCTGTTTAATTATATCTTTGGTGTTTTTTAGCATATAACCTTCTAAGCTTGGAAATAATATTTTTTAATTATTTTTGAATTTCGAATTAAGTTTGCCATTGGAACGATCGGATAATTGGTGGAAAAATAATATGAAACAAATTATAGTTTCGGTGTTTTTCAACATATAACCTCCTACACTTGGAAATAGCATTTCTTAATTAGTTTTGAATTTCGAATTTAATTTTATCAAAATCGGACGACTTTATCATACAGCTGCCATAGGAACGATCGGAAAATTGGTGGGAAAATAATATGAAACAAATTAAAGCTTCGGTGTTTTTTGATATATTATCTTATACTATTGGGAATATAATTTTTTGTATTTTTATACCCGTTACTCGTAGAGTAAAAGGGTATACTAGATTCGTCGGAAAATATTTAACAGCCAGAAGGAAGCGTTTCCGACCCCATAAAGTATATATATTCTTGATCAGGATCACTAGCCGAGTCGATCTAGCCATGTCCGCCTATCCGTCTGTCTGTCCGTCCGGATGAACGCTGAGATCTCGGAAACTATAAAAGCTAGGCTATTGAGATTTGGCGTGCGGATTCCTGAGCTTCTTAAGCAGCGCAAGTTTGTTTCATTAGAGTGCCACGCCCACTCTAACGCCCACAAACCGCCCAAGACTGTGGCTCCTACAGTTTTGATGTTAAAATAAAAAGTTTAACTGAAATGGATTGTTCTCATTCATACCTTTCGATTGACTCAAAAAAAAGTTTGCCACGCCCACTTTAACGCCCACAAACCGCCCACAAACTTTAAAAAATCGTAAGTATGAACGCGGATATCTCGGAAAATATCAAAGGTAGAGAAATGGGATTTCAGATTTAGATTCCGTAGGCTTGAGCGCAGTGCAAGTTTGTTACGCGAATATGCCACGCCCACTCTAACGCCCACAATCCGCCCAAGCCTGTGGCGCCCACAATTTTCATGCTAGATACAAAATTTTAACTGAAATGTATTGATCTCGTCAATACCTATCGATTGATCCAAAAAAAACGTTGCCGCCCACTCTAATGCCCACAACGCTTAAATCTGTCTACCGCCGGTAGGTGTCGCATTTCAATCTCGCTTTGCTGCTTCCATATCTCAATTTTCCTTTGGTCCCTTTAACTGAGTAACGGGTATCTGATATTCGAGGTACTCGACTATAGCGTTCTTTCTTGTTAAATTTAATAATTATAGCTGCAAGGGTATACAAACTTCGGCTTGCCGAAGTTAGCTTCCTTTCTTGTCATAATATATGTTTGGTCATTTCACTGTTTCTTTTGTTTTCTATGTTCGTTGCTATGCCCGACCATCGAAAGCTGCAAGCAGGGGCTTAGCACAGCTGATCATCGCTAATAAATTACCACCAACAGCTCGGCAAGCAACGATCATTCCAAAATTACAGCAAAATACTAGATTTCAAATAATACTAGATTACCATAAAATACTAACTCTAAATACCAATGTAAAATGGGGAAGATCTGAAGAAAAGGAAGTTGGTAACATTGTTGAATAAAAAAGCTCTTGGAATGAAGGCACAATTAACAAAGATGACGGCTAAGCAATGTTCGGAATAAAACCAGTGAACTCCCTGAGCAAGCATTGGCGTTCCGGGTGGACTCACTGGTTCTTGGCCGTCATCGAAACTTCGGATTTGCGTATTGTTATAAGTTCGCAAATCACCAAGAGTTATATAACAAGTGCACGCGGAAAAATTTGCGATGCGCAACAAGTGCATCGGCATCGCACATTGGGAGCATGGTCAAAGATTTGGAGACGCATTTACGCGCCCGTGCAACTTTAATTTCATCTTTCGTCGTTGTAGCGCCCGTACAGCCGGAGCGTAGTACCCACTTACATCTCGTCTTAGAGGGAGCGCACATCGGCTGCGTCCATCTCCTCGGCACAATCTCGTCGGCACCCATAGACAGGTGCAATAGAACATCGTCTTTCGTCGCTGGAGCACCCGGAGAGTGGTGAACCCCACATACATCATCGTAGAGGGAGCGCACATCGGCTGCGTCCCTAACCTCCATTTCGTCACTGGAGAGCATCAGCGGGCTTCAACCTTACCTCGTTGCGGGAACACCGAGAAGTACATCCCCAAACGTCATCTCATCGCGGGAGCGCCTGTACAGCGATCAGCATTTTATATCGATGGTAAAGTGGCCTACGTAAATATATTCAAACTTTATTTCCACCACTTGCACAAACACATATCATAATTCACTTGGCATTTGGTCATCAACCACATAAAGGCCCATACCCAACACATAAACACACACACATTCGGTCTTGTTTAAGCTGCCTTGCTTCGTTCTTCGCGCGCTCTTTGGTTGTGTCGGTCTTTTCGCCTTCCTTGCTCCAATCGCGCATAGCCTGGCAGAGATTTCAGTACGGTGGGACAGCGCAGACATTCTATCGCTACCAGCAGCATTGCATTGGCATTTGCTTGTTAGAAATAATTTAAAAAAGGGAAGTTGCTAGTCACAATGGGTGGAAGTCGGAAACGTATTGGTAGAACTCCTTCAGCGGAGGACGACACAAACGAATTGCTGAAACAGCTTGAGCGAGATAAGGATCATAAGCCCACAGTTTGTAGTCAAGTAACTCTTCCTAATGCGTGCGAAATGTAATGTCGCTTAGGTATTTTAAATGGATGCATTTAAAGGGCGTTCGAGTTGCAACAACAATTAAACGCAAATAATAATGAATTAGTATGTAGAGAGGAGCTAGAAGAATTGTGTGTATCCGCAAAGGAATTATTAATGTCAAATTGTAATCGGTCCGCAGGAGAAAGAAATCATTCTACCTTCGAAAATAATAGTAGCTTAAATTCTTCAGCAAGTCACAGCAGAATACTACCACAAATGAAACTCCCGAAATTCAGCTATAGGTTTATTATAGGTTTATTTAACAGCTTAGTTCACGACGACGAATCTCTATCAAATGTTTCAAAGTTTAATCACCTGTTATCCTGTTTAGAGAAGGAAGCCTTAGGAACAGTAAAGGCTTACCAGATCACAGAAGAAAATTACGTTAAGGCCCATGCGGCCTTGGTCAGGGTTCATGATAATCCGTGCCTAATATACTTTTAAAGTATCTCTCGATTGTTTGAAATCCCAACAATGCAAGTGCCATCCGCCTCGGCGTTACGATTCCTTATCGACACCGTAACTGCTATATATGAATCTCTTCTCTCGCTCGGTAACGTGAAAATTCTCGCCAACGCAATGATGATGAACGCGGTCGCGATGGGAAGAACAACTTTGTTACGATTCTCTTCCGTTTTGGAAAGATTTCCCAGAGGCGCTTAATAAACGATATCAACACTTCCCGGCTGAGGAATCCACGACAGGCAGAAAAGCTCCCAAGCAGGGGCAGCTAGGGAACAAGCCCAGATATAGCAAAGCGGCATAAGCAGTTTCGAAGAACTTAAATGTAAATGTTTCTTCTGCAAGTCAGACAACCATTTCATTCAGAGTGTTCCGTCTTTCGCTAATATCTCGGCAGAAGCTCGGTTCAAAATCGCAAAGAATGCACCACTTTGCATCAGTTGTCTACGCAGAGGACATAGTGTCGCAACATGCCAGTCATCTCGTTGTCGAATTTGTACGAAGGCTTATCACACACTTCTGCATCGGTATACCTCAACCTCCCAAGTTCCGTCGGGCAATCAATTACCATCGCCTATTGACAATCAGGTAACCCAACAGTCACTAAGTGCCTCGGTTAGTCAGCCTATGCCCCAAAGAGTAGATCACGTCTTACTTGCAACGGGCCTTGTTGAGGTTCGAAGTCAGTCAGGAGCCAAGTTGTGCGCCAGGATTTTGCTAGACTCAGGGTCACAGGTTAATTTTATTACGGAGTAAATGGTAAATAATCTGCAATAAAGCGGCAATTGAATGCATAATTTTACCGTCGATCTCAGGGTATCGTCCAGAAGCAACCGCAATCTCTTCCGATTGGATTCCTAATGATATCTCCCTAGCAGACCCTTACTTTTACAAGCCCAAACTCGTCGACATGCTGTTCGGCGCTGACTTGTTTTTCGACTTGCTTAGGGAAGGACAAATACGTCACAAGCACTCAGGTCCAACTCTACAAAATAATGTCTTTGGCTGGGTAGCGTCAGGGACCTCCAATCTAGTAGCTACAGAGGAAAACAATTTGGATCACACGCTAAGGAAGTTCTGGGAAATTGAAAGAATACCCTATTTAACGAAATCGCTCTATACCCCTGATCAAGTGTTGAGTGAAAGGTCTTTTGCTAGCACCGTCTCGCGAGACTCTACAGGAAAATTTGTAGTTAGCCTGCCTTTCAAAGCGAGTCCTTCGACCACGGTTTCTGTCCTTAGAACGGCGTATGAAAGGGAACCCAACAAATCATTCGTTGTATACCAATTTTATGAAGGAATACTTAGTTCTAGGTCACATGGAGGCTACAGATAATTGGATGCCCAACGAGCCTCATTATTATATATATATATATATATATATATATATATATATATATATATATATATATAATAATGAGGCTCGTTGGGCATCCAATTATCTATATATATATATATATATATATATATATAATAATGAGGCTCGTTGGGCATCCAATTATCTGTAGCCTCCATGTGACCTAGAACTAAGTATTCCTTCATAAAATTGGTATACAACGAATGATTTGTTGGGTTCCCTTTCATACGCCGTTCTAAGGACAGAAACCGTGGTCGAAGGACTCGCTTTGAAAGGCAGGCTAACTACAAATTTTCCTGTAGAGTCTCGCGAGACGGTGCTAGCAAAAGACCTTTCACTCAACACTTGATCAGGGGTATAGAGCGATATATATATATATATATATATATATATACCGTTTCAGTGCGTTCTCCGACCTGAAAGCTCTTCGACTTAATTAAGAGTCGTATTCGACGCGTCGTGCAAAACCACTTCCCAAATTTCATTGAATGAAATACTGTTGGTAGGGCCAACGATACAGCCTTGTCTGTATGCCACGCTGCTTAAATTTCGGTACGCACAGAATCTACAGCTCGAAGACCCACCACCCACAAAGCGATCCATGCTTTCATTTGCAGCGCGGCTGTTCGATCCGTTAGAACTCATTTTCCCTATCGTTACCCTTGCAAAGATATTAATTCAAAAACTCTAGTCGCTACAAATTTGATGGGACGACGAAATACCCGCCGACGAACTGCATCGTTGGAAGACGGTGTCATCATGCTTTACAGATTTAGAAACGTTGAACATCCCTCGGCATGTCAGTTAGGTGGCACTTATATTGCGGACGCGTCTGAAGATGCTTACGCTTTTTGTCTGTACGTAAGGTCAGTGACCTCTCGATGAACTTCGGTCAAAGATCTCGATACGACGCTTTGGTTTGAAGGCCCTTCGTTTTGTCCATGGACTCGACTCATTGGCCAGTTAATCAGCACTTGGCTGACACGCCCCTCGAAAGCCAACTCGAAATGAAACCGCCAGTAATCGCCCATACGTTTGCTGTTGTCTCAAATCATCCGCTGCTACAAGTAGTTAAAAATTTTTCTTCCTATGTGAAGGTTGTGAGATTCACAACATTTATCTTTCGTTTTATTTACGGCAGGACCTGGAAATTGTGGAACGACCACATCTTGTCAGCTACCGAGCTTAGTTTTTCCTTCTCTTATGTCGCGCAGGCTGTTCAGCGTGAATCGTTTGCAGACTAATTCAATAAATTAAAGTAAAATTTGCCATTACCCAGTTCTTACCAAAAGCATAGCCCATTTATCAGCAACGAAACTTTCGGAGTCCGTACTTTAACATTGGTGCGAGTGGGCGGTCGACTAACGCACGCGGATCTAGAACACAGTGCCAAATTCCCAATATTAATGCCTAAAGGGAATCGTTTTGTCAAATTGTACATCGACCACCTGCACTACGCTAATTGCCATGCAGGACCACGAGCACTAGTCGGCCTGCTTTGACAGACAATTTGGTTGATCAATGCACGACGCGAGTGCAGTGCTGTTGTGCCCCGATGCACGCACTGTTTTCGGTATAAACCACGGTTAATGTCGCAAATAATGGGAAATCTGCCTCTTGACCGTGTCAGAATCAGTCGACCCTTTAGAATAAGCGGATTCAATCTCTTCGGTCCAATCCGAGTGTCGCTAGGAGTGCGTGGCAAGGCAGCTCTATGTCGCAGTATTCATATGTTTTCCAACGAAAGCGGTTCACCTAGAACTATTGAAGGATCTCACTTCTAACTCATTTATCCTCTGTCTCAGCAGATTTGTTGGGCGACGCGGCCTGCTCGAACGGCTGTACTGCGACAATGCAACCAATTTTGTTGGTTCCGGACAGCTGCTTCAGAAGATGGCCTCCGATGTCCACAGCACACTGGGAACGTACGGCGTTCATCACCAAGTTGAATTCGTCTTCATTCCGCCCCGGTCGCCTCATTTTGGGGGCCTATGGAAGCCCGCCGTCAAGTCCGCCAAACACCTTTTTTTGAGGGCCGTCGGAAACGCCTTGCTGAAGGAGGACGAATTCCAGACGACCCTGGTTGAAGTGGAAGTAGTGCTTAACTCGCGTCCGCTAGTAGCTGACAGCAGCAACCCTAACTTTGGAGAGGCAATTACTCCAGCCCACTACGCTCGCTGCTTTACCCTCAGGATAGACACCTCCTCATCCGGACGACGACCTAACTCATCTTCAACGCTGGGAGCTTATATCTGCCATCAAACAACGGTTTTGGCGAGACTGATCCCGTGACTATATAGCAGGGCTGCAGCAAAGAGTTAAGTGACAAAGGAATTGGCCAACCTTCTACCAGGAACCATTGTCGTCATCAAAGAGGACAATTTACCGCCCCAGAAGTGGCTGCTCGGCAGAGTCACGGAAGTAACGCAAGGATCGGATGGCAAGGTGCGCGTTGCTCTAGTAAAAACCAAGAAAGGCGTAAACAAACGATCAGTACATCATCTGGCACCTCTTCAAATTAATTAAAGGCCTGCAGCGCTTCAACGCGGGCGATGTTTGGTCATTTCAATTCATATAGCGTGGCTGCAGCAAAGAGTTAAGTGGACAAAGAAATCGGCCAACCTACCAGGAACCATCGTCTTCATCAAAGAGGACAATTTACCGCCCCAGGAGTGGCTGCTTGGCAGAGTCACGGAAGTAACGCAAAAATCGGATGGCAAGGTGCGCGTTGCTCTAGTACAAACCAAGCAAGGCGTATACAAACGATCAGTACATCATCTGCCACCTCTTCAAATTAATTAAAGGCCTGCAGTGCTTCAACGCGGGCGATGTTTGGTCATTTCACTGTTTCTTTTGTTTTCTATGTTCGTTGCGATGCCCGACTATTGAAAGCTGCGAGCAGGGGCGTAGCACAGCTGATCATCGCTAATAAATTACCACCAACAGGTCGGCAAGCAACGATTATACTAAAATTACAACAAAATACTAGATTAAAAATAATACTAGACTATCAAAAAATACTAACTCTAACTACCAATGTAAAAGGGAGAAGATCTGAAGAAAAGGGAGTTGGTAACATTGTTGAATAAAAAAGCTCTTGGAAAAAACGCACAATTTACACAGATGACGGCTAAGCAATGTTTTGAATAAAACCAGAGGGTTCGCGAAGTTTCATATTAACTCCTGCTCCCTGAGCAAACAATATATCTTAAAATTTTTTAGATTTACCAATACAGTTTCCCAATTATTAACACTAAATGAGAAAGGGAGGTCAGAACCAGTTTAAAAATTGTGTACATTGCTTAGAAAGAAAAAGAGAAAATCAAAAGAAATGTACAGTTTAGGTAGCTGGGGCAGCCATTGGAAAAGTCAAATCTGTAACAGCGGTGGGTGTGGCTAGGGGTTGAAGCATGCATTACAATTCTAAACCTGTTTACATGATGGATAAAAGGATATTAGTTAGAGAAGGATGGAAATATCTTAAATATGAACTACATGTACCCGAATATGTTGCGGAGGAAGGTCGGGGTTGGCAAACCATCATTATTAAATATGAGCAACTTATATTTCAAAAGATCAATTTTAATGCATTTACTTTATTACAGAAGATTAATACAGTTTTTCGTAAATTAATAGGCACGTAAATACTCATTACTCAACTAGTTTGAGACAATTAGTTTAATCAAGCATTTTGATGGAAAATCGAAGTATTGAATTAGACATTTTTTCAATCCTTTGTAATATCACTATTTGTATTGTTGGTAACAGTTATAAATGGTTCGCAAAAATAAAAAAAATCTTTCCCAATTATATTTTTTTATGACTTTTTTTAATATTTTATGAATTTTTTCCATATGAAGGTATAATATTGCATGCATTTTTTTTCATTACATTGACCTTTGCGCCAGCATTTTAGCAATCCTTTACACCTCCACGTTTTGTATTGTAGGTAACCAACTTGAGTCTGGGATTATGGCACGGTTAGCAATGGGTGGTTTGCTTAATGGGATTTAAATTATCGGTGACAAATTTATAAGTGAGAGTTACAGACATTTTTGGAAAAAGGCTACAATTGGTCATTTAGGTGAACAACTAATGGGGCTCTTTTGATTTCTTAATTAGTTTTACAATCACAGGATACATCTTTCCCCAACATAATCGAAAATGTTTCTCTAAGATATCAATCTTCAGATATTTTGGTTGTGCGATTTTTCTCACATACACAGCAAACACATTGAAAATCACAGTGTACGTTTTTACTTTACTCCGAAAGTTGTCTAGAGGTCAAGAATTTTAGATCACTAACAAGAGACTATAACAGCTCGTAGATGTAATTAACAGCTAGTAACCAGCTAATTACAAATTATAAAATACAAGTAAGCAGATACTAAGCAGCTAGTAACCAGCTAATAACATCTAGAAAACAACTATTATACATCAACTAAACATATAGTAACCAGCTAATAACATCTAGTAAACAACTAGTAGAAATCTACTAAACAGATAGTAAGCAGCTCCTAACAACTAGTATACATATACTAAACAGATAGTAACCATATAATAATGGCTTATAACAGTTAATAAAAGCTAGTAATCAAATTCCAAGCAGCTCCACCCCCATCATTAATCACGAAAACCAGATGAGTATTGTAACTAAAGAGTGTATTAAACTTAATCAAAATAGAAAAAAAAATAGAAAAATAGTTGGCAACTAGAAACAGATATTACCAGGTCCCAACACCTCTATCATAACCTGGAATCAGAAATTAAACTAAAAGACGCTCCTATGTTAGGCACTGATGCCTTCGAAACACGTTATAATGTTTGTTGGGGCGCGGTGGCTTGATCGCTGAAATAGATAAAGTCCCAGGAACGGAGGGTACGCAAAAAAACACGGGTGTAGTTTGGGGTTTTTCGCGCGACGGGCATAGGTGTTTATTCGTACACTTGGAAATAAGAACTCATTAAGCCTAACTTAACTTAAGCGCTCCAGAGCGGAGCGGCGACTAAGGGGAGAGATGGAGAGGGAGAGCGGACAGCAGTGCGAGCGTGCGAGATGTAGACATCTGGATAAAACTGCCGCTCGACAGTGCCTCCTGAAATTAAACGCCCTTTTTACGTAAACAGGCGAAAAGACGCTTATTGCGATGAAAAGTCGGAAGTAACTATTATATATTAAAACACCTTATCAAAATAATCAATGGCTCCCCTGCGCATTGCACTGTGGAATGCCAACGGCGTTTCACGGCACAAACTGGAGCTAGCACAATTTATGAATGACAATGAAATAGAGAATTGGGATTTCAGATTTAGATTCCGTAGCCTTGTACGCAGCGCAAGTTTGTTATTCGAATATGCCACTCCCACTCTAACGCCCACAAACCGCCCAAGCCTGTGGCGCCCCCAATTTTCATGCTAGATAAAAAAATTTAACTGAAATGTATTGGTCTCGTCAATACCTATCGATTGATCCAAAAAAATGTTGCCACGCCCACTCTAACGCCCATAACGCTTAAGTCTGTCTACCGCCGGTAGGTGGCGCATTTCAATCTCGCTTTGCTGCTTGCATATCTCCAATTCCCTTTGGTCCCTTTAGCTGAGTAACGGGTATCTGATAGTCGAGGTACTCGACTATAGCGTTCTTCCTTGTTTTTAATATACTCGTGGACAATAATATCAGCAGGCCAAAAATTGGGGCAAAGAAGTTTAGAGAACAGCCCATCCGGAACAAGTATTTTAAATGAAGAGTAATCTCTTATCTGTTTACAATTAAATTTGGTCATGTCAATACCATTTTGATTGCGAAGGAAGAGGTTTGTGACAATATGATGCATCACGTCATTTACTGTTATTGGTGCATTCAACCTAGAAACAAAAATAGATTTCCTAGGTACCATGACAGTGACTGGTACCGGAGAAGAGGGCTATGGTATTTTTCCTAGGGTTCATGCTAGTAAGTGGGACAGGAGGAGGTGCAAGGGTATTAGCTAGAGGCAGTACTATTAGCGGCAGAGCCCCGGAAGTGGCAACAGCCGGTGAACGGTTAGTAGGCCTTAATGGCTCAGGCGAAACTACAGTCGCCGAATCTGGCAGCGATTGCCCCGTGGCGTCATTCGTTGATGACTCGATCCCATTGGAATCATCCTCATCGCACAACACATAGCCTGCAGTGGGGCTGGGAAGAGAGAGGTTGGTCGAGAGATCTGGACATGCAAAGAGACATTAGGCAGTGTAGGACTACGATTTATATTTAATAAATATTGACTTAGAAGAATCCGACCTTTAAAGTTGGAGTCGCAGACATTAAATCGAATTAATAAGTCCGTAAATCCAGCACATAATGCCTGAAACTCCAGCTCGGTTTGCCTCATAAATGCTCTAATATCAATTTTGATATGTACACAGAGAAAAAAAACGGAACAATATTGTCTCCAATTTTCACATATCACCTTTTACATATCAAATTGATACGAATTCATATCAACATGATACGGATTCATATCAACATTTCTAATTGATATGACTTTGCATTATATTAATATAAATTCGTATTAATTTGATATGTTTTTCATATCAAACGTAACATCGAAAAGTCTTCGAAAAAAAGTATGACTGTGCTTTCGTATTTTTTGTGTATTTATGGTATTTAGTATGGTACTAAAGATATTTGACGGTCACTCTAATATTTGACGAAAAGTGAAAAAACATTTACATATGTTATTTATTTTTTTTGCAAATGGTAAGTATCTCATTTTCAATTGTACTTACCTGTTGTTTGTCTAATTCTAATATACTTATTTCTTGGACACTGTAACGTGCTTTTCGGTGGCTGACAACACAGACTGCACTACTCAAAGTCAAATGGCTGGCCAAGATGCCGAGCTGGGCAAGTTGGCGTCCACCACTTCGCTGGAAAACTTCTATCGAGGACAGAAGAAGGTCTTCCTGGCGCTGCTGCAAAGCTACAAGAGGCATCCGAGTACAGCGTTATCGGTCATTTATTGCCAAGTCCTGGATTTATTTTTATAATTGATCCGAAATATATAAAAAATAAATATTTACAGCGATCTTATGGGATTTCAATATTTATTTGTTTATAAGATGCAAAAAAGTAAAAACAAAACTGATTAATATTAATATTACAAACATATCGATCTGATATGAAAGTATATCAGTTTGATATGAAAGCATATCAGTTTGACATGAAAGCATACCAGTTGGATATTAAAAAATACCATCATTTGGTCACAGCTTTGATATGTGCGAATATAAATCTGGAATGAAAAATACCAAATTGACATGTTCGAAAATATCAATTTCATATGTTCGAAAAATCAAAATTGATATGCAAAAATACCCGATTGATGACCAGTTTTGGTATTTTACTTTCTCTGTGTAGGCATGTAGTGGACGTCCAGTCCAGGTTAGCATTAGATCTAGTGCGATCAGCAATTTGGACAGCACTATGCCCAAAGTCTGCACATTTAGCGTGCGTAATGTTCTCACATAACCAGCAACTAACAGTTGGCTGCCGAGAAGTGATTTTACCAACAAATTGGCAACCAACAACAGTTAAATGTAGAATGTAGAAAAAGTAGAAAAAGTAGGAAGCTTTAGATGAGTGCCAACAGAGGAAAGAGAGCGATAAGACCAATTCAGCAAAGACCCGTTAACTCGAAAATTAGAGCCGGTGACTGAAGTTGGGAGAATGTAGCAGAACGAACGGTGCGAGAGAGCGCCAAAACAACAATGTAAATAAGAAACAACAACAATGTACAAAGCACCCGCGTCGTTAACTATTATCCAATATAATAATTAAAATAATGGTTTTAACACAAATAACTAATTTGCATGCAAACGGCGGCCTCAACCGAGTTGAAAATGTACCCTTTGGGAATATGTCAGATCGGTAATTTAGACACTAAGCGAATAAATGTGGGAGCAAATATAAAACACGTCCGTGTACAACAGAGACCGAATTCGATTCTGATTTTGAGCTGGATGGAGATAGTTGTTCTATATAGCGTTGTTGGAATCTGTCTTCTTCTTGTCGTAGTGCCTTGGTGAGTCGGCGTGAAGCTTCATTTAACTGTTGCTTTGCAGATGGCGATCGAAGTAATTGAAATTCGCTCCGGGAACGACGCTTTGCCAGAACTAGCTGCTCTATTTCTGCATTCTTGTACTTTGTGTCACGTGTTATGTTTTGCCTTCGTGGTGTTGCGATTCGAGCCGCTGAAGCCAAAACTGACTCTAGCATGGTTACGGTTCTGTTGATGTCGTCTTCGCCGTTTAGCTGTGGTGAAAGTTCAATATGAGAACTTACGTATTTTTATACCCGTTACTCGTAGAGTAAAAGGGTATACTAGATTCGTCGGAAAGTATGTAACAGGCAGAAGGAAGCGTTTCCGACCCCATAAAGTATATATATTCTTGATCAGGATCACTAGCCGATTCGATCTAGCCATGTACGTCTGTCCGTCTGTCCTTCTGACCGTATGAACGCTGAGATCTCGGAAACTATAGGTGCTACAATACTGGGATTGAGCGTGCAGATTCCTGAGATTCCTGCGCAGCGCAAGTTTGTTTCAGTAGAGTGCCACGCCCACTCTAACGCCCACAAACCGCCCAAAACTGTGGCTCCTACAGTTTTGATGCTAGAATAAAAATTTTAACTGAAATGTATTGTTCTCATCAGTACCTATCGATTGACAAAAAAAAATTTGCCACGCCCACTTTAACACGCACAAGCCGCCCACAAACTTCAAAAAATCGTAAGTATGAACGTGGATATCTCGAAAACTATCAAAGATAGAGAATCGGGATCTCAGATTTAGATTCCGTAGCTTTGTACGCAGCGCAATTTTGTCACGCGAATATGCCACGCCCACTATAACGCCCACAAACCGCCCAAGCCTGTGGCGCCCACAATTTTATTGCTAGATACAAAATTTTAAATGAAATGTATTGATCTCGTCAATACCTAACGATTGATCCAAAAAAAAATTTGCCACGCCCACTCTAACGCCCATAACGCTTAAATCTGTCTACCGTCGGTAGGTGGCGTATTTAAATCTCGCTTTGCTGCTTGCATATCGAG
The DNA here is from genome assembly GCF_014743375.2 of Drosophila subpulchrella. Lineage (NCBI taxonomy): Eukaryota > Metazoa > Arthropoda > Insecta > Diptera > Drosophilidae > Drosophila > Drosophila subpulchrella. The sequence goes on from NW_023665647.1 coordinate 45,563, forward strand.
GTACTCGACTATAGCGTTCTCCCTTGTTTTACCCGTTACTCGTAGAGTAAAAGGGTATACTAGATTCGTCGGAAAGTATGTAACAGGCAGAAGGAAGCGTTTCCGACCCCATAAAGTATATATATTTCTGATCAGGATCACTAGCCGAGTCGATCTAGCCATGTCCGTCTGTCCGTCTGTCCGTCTGACCGTCTGTCCGTCTGTCCGTCTGTCCGTATGAACGCTGAGATCTCGGAAACTATAAGAGCTACAATACTGGGATTAGGTATGCAGATTCCTGAGATTCCTGCGCAGCGCAAGTTTGTTTCGGCAGAGTGCCACGCCCACTCTAACGCCCACAAACCGCCCAAAACTTTGGCTCCTACAGTTTTGATGCTAGAATAAAATTTTAAGCTGAAATGTATTGTTCTTATCAGTACCTATCGATTGAACCAAAAAAAGTTTGCCACGCCCACTTTAACGCCCACAAGCCGCCCACAAACTTCAAAAAATCGTGAGTATGAACGTGGATATCTCGGAAACTATCAAAGATAGAGAATCGGGATCTCAGATTTAGATTCCGTAGCTTTATACGCAGCGCATTTTTGTAACGAGAATATGCCACGCCCACAAGCCACACAAGCCTGTGGCGCCCAAAATTTTCATGCTAGATAAAAAATTTTAACTGAAATGTATTGGTCTCGTCAATACCTATTGATTAAAATTCCAGTGCTATTTTGATAAGGTGTTTTGGAGCATCTGAATCAAAATATTTTGATTCAGATGCTCCAAAACACCTTATCAAAACAATCAATGGCTCCCCTGCGCATTGCACTGTGGAATGCCAACGGCGTTTCACGGCACAAACTGGAGCTAGCACAATTTATGAATGACAATGAAATCGACGTAATGTTATTTGCAGAAACCCACCTTTTACAATACCAATCATTCTGATGGAAAGGCCCATGGAGGCACTGGAATAGTGATTAAAAACTGCATCAAGCACCACTTCCACGACACGTTTGCTACTAACTACCTGAGAGCCACTTCTATCAATATACAGTTGGGCTGTCACAATCTAGCTCTAGCAACGTTATACTGTCCTCCTCGATTCACGATATCCAAAGCCCAGTTTATCGACTACTTCAACTCACTAGGCAAATGCTTTATATCAGCAGGAGACTATAACGCCAAGCATATGCACTGGGGATCTCGCCTCGTGACGCCGAAAGGTAGACAACTGTGTTACACAGTTATTAAACCTAGCAATAAACTTGACTGCGTTTCCCCTGGTTCACCTACACACTGGCCTAGTGACCCCAGAAAACTGCCGGACTTGATTGACTCGCAGTTACAAAGAACATCCCACGAAATCTGATTGGCGCCAGTTCTCTCTCGGATCTATCATCAGACCACTCGACTGTACTCTTTAGCCTAATCCAACAGGCAGTTAGTAATGACAGCACAAGCTGTCTCAAATTAAGACAAGAGAGAACGCTTTAGTCGAGTACCTCGACTGTCAGATACCCGTTACTCAGCTTAAAGGACCAAAGGGAAATTGAGATATGCAAGCAGCAAGGCGAGATTTAAACACGCCACCTACCGGCGGTAGACAGATTTAAGCGTTATGGGCGTTAGAGTGGGCGTGGCAAATTTTCTTGTGGATCAATCGATAGGTATTGACGAGATCAATACATTTCAGGTAAAATTTTGTATGTAGCATTAAAATTGTGGGCGCCACAGGCTTGGGCGGTTTGTGGGCGTTATAGTGGGCGAGGCATATTCGCGTGACAAAATTGCGCTGCGTACAAAGCTACGGAATCTAAATATGAGATCCCGATTCTCTATCTTTGATAGTTTCCGAGATATCCACGTTCACACTTACGATTTTTTGAAGTTTGTGGGCGGCTTGTGGGCGTTAAAGTGGGCGTGGCAAACTTTTTTTGGTTCAATAGGTATTGATAAGAACAATACATTTCAGCTAAAATTTTTATTCCAGCATCAAAACTGTAGGAGCCAAAGTTTTGGGCGGTTTGTGGGCGTTAGAGTGGGCGTGGCACTCTGCTGAAACAAACTTGCGCTGCGCAGGAATCTCAGGAATCGGCATACCTAATCGCAGTATTGTAGCTCTTATAGTTTCCGAGATCTCAGCGTTCATACGGACAGACGGACAGACGGTCAGACGGACAGACGGACAGACGGACATGGCTAGATCGACTCGGCTAGTGATCCTGATCAAGAATATATATACTTTATGGGGTCGAAAACGCTTCCTTCTGCCTGTTACATACTTTCCGACGAATCTAGTATACCCTTTTACTCTACGAGTAACGGGTAAAACAAGGGAGAACGCTATGGTCGAGTACCTCGACTATCAGATACCCGTTACTCAGCTTAAGGGACCAAAGGGAAATGGAGATATGCAAGCAGCAAAGCGAGATTTAAATACGCCACCTACCGGCGGTAGACAGATTTAAGCGTTATGGGCGTTAGAGTGGGCGTGGCAAATTTTTTTTTGGATCAATCGTTAGGTATTGACGAGATCAATACATTTCATTTAAAATTTTGTATCTAGCAATAAAATTGTGGGCGCCACAGGCTTGGGCGGTTTGTGGGCGTTATAGTAGGCGTGGCATATTCGCGTGACAAAATTGCGCTGCGTACAAAGCTACGGAATCTAAATCTGAGATCCCGATTCTCTATCTTTGATAGTTTCCAAGATATCCACGTTCATACTTACGATTTTTTGAAGTTTGTGGGCTGTTTGTGCGCGTTAAAGTGGGCGTTGAAAACTTTTTTTTTTGGGTCAATCGATAGGTACTGATGAGAACAATACATTTCAGTTAAAATTTTTATTCCCAGTCTCGATCATGCTTTCGTGGAGTGCAGACGGGTTTTTGCATTGCTTCGAAATTCTTTGTGAAGATTCTATGGACAAGTCCACCTTCGTGGCAAATCAACTTGTTTTTGTAAATCCGGCAGCTAAAGCTGCAGTGACAGTGCTCAGACTCTCCGTTAGCTCTGGTGAATCGCGAAAACAAGTGAAACAGAGATCAAAAGGCAACAGTTGCAATTTGTTGATCTGGCAAATCACCGCAATTTCGAATTCAAATTCGAATTCAAATTTAATCATAAACTTCATAAAATAAAATTTAAAAAAATACAGGCATCCGTTCCCCGTATTGAACCTGGTGCCTCCCGGCTGCAAGGTGCTCACCTTGCCCACTAGGCTACGACTGCTTTCTACTCCTACTCTAAGTGGGTTTGTCTACTGGAAGTCGGTAAAGCAGTACAAAGCAGTTCATAGCTTCCAATATGCCTACAACGTCGGACTCCGAATCCGAATTCGACATCCATTCAAAGGTGGTTAAAGCGCAACAGACTATGACTAATGCTCTAAATTCCACATTACAAAAATTTAGCAGCATTTATAAAGCCAGTTCCATCAACGCCCAGCCTTTACCATCTCATGACATTGAACCCGAGCTAGAAGCCATAGCCGGCGACGATGAAGACTGGTGGACCCCAAGGAACAACAAACGCCGTCCAGAATCCAGGTCTCCCAATTCTGCTAATAAAGTGCAGAGAAATTCCACTAGTCCCAAAACAACTGAATCCGCCAACCGATTTGCTGAGCTTTCTGACATGGACACAACCGAAGAATATTTACAATCTTACCAAACAGTCAGCCAGTTGGTTAACAACCCTGATCAGGCCAGTACCAGCACAGGCTTAAGCCACGGCAGCTCCGGCAACAACAACAACGTCGAACGCAACAGAAGTCAATCCAACAACAACAATATCGACAATGCTACTAACAAACACCCACCCAATCACAAGCCACCGCCGATTGTAATCAATAACTGCGAGAATCTGAACGGGCTTATTCGATCCATAGATAAAATCGTACATCCGTCTAAATACTCCGTAAAATGTCATTCGAACAATTCCGTATCGATTCTTTCTGCAGATTCAGACGCGTATAGAGCAATCAGTAAATATTTGATTGCAAAAAAGGTCCCGTTCCACTCCTGGCAGCTTAAAGAGGACAGATCTTATCGCGTGGTTATCCGAGGTGTTCATCACTCCACTCCGGACGAACACATCAAAGAAAGCCTTACCTTGCTTGGCCATAATGTTCGTTTCATCAATAGACCAAAAAGCCGTTTCGACAAAACAAAGTTCGTCAACCTAGTGTTTGTTGAACTAGAGCCATCTCCAACCAACAAGGAAATCCACGAAGTTAAGACTCTATGTCGCCAGCGTGTCCAAGTGGAATTACCATACAAAAAGGATGATGTCGTACAATGCCATCGTTGCCAGGACTTCCACCATACAAAAAACAATTGCTTTCTGGATCATAACTGTGTGAGATGTGGTCAGAAACATGCTATAGAGGCCTGCGAACGTGATATTCATCCTGTAAAATGTGTCAATTGTGGTGAAAATCACACAGCAAACTACAAGGGCTGTATTGTCTACCAGCAGACAGTAAGACGCCGAAAAAATCTATCATCCCAGGTAAACGCTCTTCCCCAAAAAACCTCCACAAAAAGGACGACTGTTCGATCGGATGTCGTGGGAGCTCTGTCGTACGCAAATGTTACCAATGGTCATTCTCGTCACCAAAACCATCAGGGTGACCGATCCCAGTTGCAGCAACCTGCGAACCTGCACCAGAACCAATTCCCTCCACTGGGAACCAGCAATAGGAGGCCTAACCAGCAACATAAACCAAATGACCCCACTCGGTTACGGACACAAACCATACAGACGACAACCCAACAACAATACCCAGAGACCCGCCATCAGCAGCAGCAGTCCTTCCAGCAACAACATCAACGAAGTCGCGAGAAATTCCAAAACGATCAGCAATGGAAACGACAAGAGCAAATGTACCTACGATCTGAAGAAGAACTGTCTGACCTTGTTGCTCGGTTTGACAAAATGCTTCAGATGATGATGTCAATGATGTCCCTTATCACCAACCTTTTACCCCAAATAGCGCCAGGATCTGCTCAAGCAGCCGCTGGTCTCCACTCTGCCTTTACAGCCCATCCATGAGTCAAATTGGACTCAAAATCGGTGTGTGGAACGCCGACGGCTTGACCAACAAGTCACTCGAGATGGAGCTTTTTTTAAAACAACATCATATCGACGTTATGTTGGTCAGCGAAACTCATTTCTGCTCTAGATCATACTACCAGCTCAGGGGATATGGCGTACATCCTTCAAACCATCCGCAATTATCATCAAATCGTGCCTTAAATACTACCAATTTGTATGTATAGAACACCAAACGGCTCAGTGTGTTGCGATCAAAGTCAAAACTGACCAAGGGGAAATAGTCATTGCATCTATATATATTGTCCTCCAAATTCGCCTCTCACAGCTAACCACTACGAAGAGCTTCTTAGTGAGCTTGGGCCAAATTTTATAATTGCAGGGGACTGGAATGCGCATCATCGTCTCTGGGGATCTAGTAACTCTACAATTCGGGGCAGAACTCAAGCGGATATTATACTCGCATCTCATATGCAGGTTCTTGCTACCGGAGGGCCTACACATTACCCGTACAGCCAACGCATGCCATCAGCCATAGACTTTGCCATTTACAAAGGAATTCGCTCTGATTTACTAAGCATCTCTGAAATTGTTGAACTAAGTTCGGACCACATCCCATTAATACTACACTACAGAGTTTCCGCTTGTAAGCTTTCCCGCATTCAGTTTCAGGAAGCGATTAACGGTTTAGTTAACCTTAACATGCAGCTGAACAGTCCTGATGACATTGACGATGCAACTGAATTGTTTGTGCGAAGTATTCACATCGCTGCCGAATCATCAACCTGCGGCCAAAGACCAAACAGCCCATCTGATCCACCTCATGCCCTTTTAAAACCTGAGGTCCTGGATTTGGTGAGGCTTAAAAGGACGTTGCGTCGCAGATTTATGCTTTCTCGAGACCCGGCTGACAAAAGGGAATATCGTCGTGCTGAGGACGATCTTAAGAAACTTTTGCTTAGAACGAAGAGTAAATACTTTGCTGATATGCTCCGCAATGCTGATCCCACAATGCCGTATGGATTCAATCTCTGGAGGGCAACAAGGAATATTAAACGACAGCCCCCACGCCGAATTCCAATAAAGCGTGCCGACAACACGTGGTGTAGATCAGACAGCGAAATTTCGATGGCCTTTGCTGAGGAATTGGAAGGGCGCTGTCAGCCTTTCAATATTGCTATACCTGAAGACGTGGATAATACCCTAGCATTCCTAAATGCCCCTCCACGGCGATCGAACCTATCCCACATGTGAGTCCGGAAGAGGTTTGCCTTCAAATTCGCAAGCTACAACGCAGTAAGGCTCCCGGTTTCGACGGGATCGACAGCAGAATTGCCAAGGCGTTACCTAGGAAGGGTATACTTTTTCTAGTTCTCCTTTTCAACTCCATGCTACGTATCCACCATTTTCCCACTCAGTAAAAGTGTGCTGTGATATTGATGATACCCAAGCCAGGAAAACCGGAAAACCTTGTTGCATCCTACCGACCAATAAGTCTACTGCCCACCTTCTCTAAAATATTCGAAAGAATATTCCTTAGTAGAATGATGGCAGTTAGAAGTGTGCAGGACGCCATTCCAGACCACCAGTTCGGCTTTAGAAGTCACCATGGAACCCCAGAGCAAGCACATCGGGTAACGCAGCACATCCTTGGAGCGTTCGAGAACAAGCAGTACAGTTCAGCAGTCTTTCTTGACGTCAAAGAAGCTTTTGACCGCGTTTGGCACGATGGCTTGCTGTTTAAGCTAAAAACCCTCCTGCCTACTGCCCAATATCTTCTCCTGAAGTCGTATCTCTTAGAACGAAATTTTATGGTAGATGTGAGAGGCGAAAGATCGTCTATCAGATGTATTCGAGCTGGCGTACCTCAGGGTAGCGTTCTTGGTCCGGTTCTATACACTCTGTTTACCGCTGACCTGCCATACCCTAGAGAACTGGGTACCCTCTTGGCTACATATGCTAATGACACAGCCTTTATTGCCAACTCCACGTTTCGAATTGAAGCAACTCAAATCACACAAAACTTTTTGGACTTGTATGGCGAATGGACGAATCGATGGAATATCTCGATAAACGGAAATAAGTCTCAGCACTGCAATTTCTCTCTTAGAAGTAAAATTCTTCCCAGAGTGAAATTCCAGGACACAGTCTTACCGCAATCAGCCCAGGCTCAGTACTTGGGCTTGATTTTGGACAAACGTCTTACGTGGAGGCATCACATAATGAAAATTACAGCAACATGTCGCGCTAAACTTCGGAAACTAAATTGGATGCTTAAAGGAACAAGTGAGCTCAGCCTTAGCAACAAGATGTTGCTGTACAGGTCGATAGTGGTTCCTTCATTCACCTATTGCATTCAAATATGGGGTACCGCTTCTGACTCTAATGTCATGAGGGTCCAAAGAATGCAAAACCGGGAGCTACGTACGATTGCGGATGCGCCTTGGTACGTAAGGAACGATGTCCTAGCCTGCGATCTTCACATCCCCACGGTGCGAGAGCAGATAAACATGCACTCAAGCCGTTACAACGATCGTCTACTAGCCCACACCAACCATCTAGCAGCATCCCTGGCAAACCCAACTACAATGAGAAGAAGACTGAAGCGTCGGCACCCTGGCGATCTTTGGGCACGAGGACGTCATCGTACCCGTGTCCTAAAACAATAATGTTGAACTGACTCTGTTATAAATTTGTTAACTTCCTTATTTCTGTTATGTTTCATGTTATTTTTCCTTCGTTACATTCATGCGTTTTATAGCCATTAGGTTGGCTTATCAACGCTTAAATAAATATTAGCACAAAAAAAAAAAAAAAATTTTTATTCTAGCATCAAAATTGTAGGAGCCACAGTTTTGGGCGGTTTGTGGGCGTTAGAGTGGGCGTGGCACTCTATTGAAACAAACTTGCGCTGCGCAGGAATCTCAGGAATCTGCATGCCTAATCCCAGTATTGTAGCACCTATAGTTTCCGAGATCTCAGCGTTCATACGGACAGACGGACAGACGGACAGACGGACTAGATCGAATCGGCTAGTGATCCTGATCAAGAATATATATACTTTATGGGGTCGGAAACGCTTCCTTCTGCCTGTTACATACTTTCCGACGAATCTAGTATACCCTTTTACTCTACGAGTAACGGGTATAAAAATACGTAAGTTCTCATATTGAACTTTCACCACAGCTAAACGGCGAAGACGACATCAACAGAACCGTAAGCATGCTAGAGTCAGTTTTGGCTTCAGCGGCTCGAATCGCAACACCACGAAGGCAAAACATAACACGTGACACAAAGTACAAGAATGCAGAAATAGAGCAGGTAGTTCTGGCAAAGCGTCGTTCCCGGAGCGAATTTCAATTACTTCAATCGCCATCTGCAAAGCAACAGTTAAATGAAGCTTCACGCCGACTCACCAAGGCACTACGACAAGAAGAAGACAGATTCCAACAACGCTATTTAGAACAACTATCTCCATCCAGCTCAAAATCAGAATCGAATTCGGTCTCTGTTGTACACGGACGTGTTTTATATTTGCTCCCACATTTATTCGCTTAGTGTCTAAATTACCGATCTGACATATTCCCAAAGGGTACATTTTCAACTCGGTTGAGGCCGCCGTTTGCATGCAAATTAGTTATTTGTGTTAAAACCATTATTTTTATTATTATATTGGATAATAGTTAACCACGGCGCGTGCTTTGTACATTGTTGTTGTTTCTTATTTACATTGTTGTTTTGGCGCTCTCTCGCACCGTTCGTTCTGCTACATTCTCCCAACTTCAGTCACCGGCTCTAATTTTCGAGTTAACGGGTCTTTGCTGAATTGGTCTTATCGCTCTCTTTCCTCTGCGTTTTGCAAAGCCACACAGCTGTTTGTTGGCACTCATCTAAAGCTTCCTACTTTTTCTACTTTTTCTACATTCTACATTTAACTGTTGTTGGTTGCCAATTTGTTGGTAAAATCACTTCTCGGCAGCCAACTGTTAGTTGCTGGTTATGTGAGAACATTACGCACGCTAAATGTGCAGACTTTGGGCATAGTGCTGTCCAAATTGCTGATCGCACTAGATCTAATGCTAACCTGGACTGGACGTGCCCTACATGCCTACACAGAGAAAGTAAAATACCAAAACTGGTCATCAATCGGGTATTTTTGCATATCAATTTTGATTTTTCGAACATATGAAATTGATATTTTCGAACATGTCAATTTGGTATTTTTCATTCCAGATTGATATGCGCACATATCAAAGCTGTGACCAAATTATGATATTTTTTAATATCCAACTGATATGCTTTCATTTCAAACTGATATGCTTTCATATCAAACTGATATACTTTCATATCAGATTGATATGTTTGTAATATTAATATTAATCAGTTTTGTTTTTACTTTTTTGCATCTTATAAATAAATAAATATTGAAATCCCATCGCTGTAAATATTTATTTTTTATATATTTCGGATCAATTATAAAAATAAATCCAGGACTTAGCAATAAATGACCGATAACGCTGTACTCGGATGCCTCTTGTAGCTTTGCAGCAGCGCCAGGAAGACCTTCTTCTGTCCTCGATAGGGTTTTCCAGCGAAGTGGTGGACGCTAACTTGCCCAGTTCGGCATCTTGGCCAGCCATTTGACTTTGAGTAGAGCAGTCTGTGTTGTCAGCCACCCAAAAGCACGTTACAGTGTCCAAGAAATAAGTATATTAGAATTAGACAAACAACAGGTAAGTACAATTAAAAATGAGATACTTACCATTTGCAAAAAAATAAATAACATATGTAAATGTTTCACTTTGTACATTTTCACTTTTCGTCAAATATTAGAGTGACCGTCAAATATCTTTAGTACCATACTAAATACCATAAATACACAAAAAATACGAAAGCACAGTCATACTTTTTTTCGAAGACTTTTCGATGTTACGTTTGATATGAAAAACATATCAAATTAATACGAATTTATATTAATATACTGCAAAGTCATATCAATTAGAAATGTTAATATGAATCCGTATCATGTTGATATGAATTCGTATCAATTTGATATGTAAAAGGTGATATGTGAAAATTGGAGACAATATCAAACGGGTATTGTTCCGTTTTTTTCATTTTGTACATATCAAAATTGATATTAGAGCATTTATGAGGCAAACGGAGCTGGAGTTTCAGGCATTATGTGCTGGATTTACGGACTTATTAAGTCGATTTAATGTCTGCGACTCCAACTTTAAAGGTCGGATTCTTCTAAGTCAATATTCATTAAATATAAATAAGGCAAATTTTATCTTTACCCCTGAAATTACGGAAATTTCTCTCGTAAGAGACTTAGAAAAAACAACGCCAACTTATTCTCCCGGTCCTGATGGATTCCCCGGGTGTGTGCTTAAGTTTTGTGCGTCAACCATATGTAAACCGATTCTTAAACTTCTTAATTTGTCTATTTCATCGTCAGTTTTTCCTACTATCTGGAAGGACTCTTTTATCATTCCACTTCACAAAGGGTGCGAAGGCGGATGCCCAGAATTACAGAGGTATTTCTAAATTGTCGGCAATTCCTAAAGCATTTTAACGTATTATTACTTCTCATTTGCAACATTTATGTTCCTCGCTAATATCACCGTGTCAGCATGGTTTTGTTAAGCGAAGATCGACCACCACCAACCTTCTGGAATTGTCGTCTATTGTAATAAATGGATTTAAGAATAAAATGCAGACTGTCGTTATATACACAGATTTTAGTAAGGCCTTTGACTCTGTCAACCACTCTCTTCTCTTATTTAAATTAAATCAGCTTGGGTTTCCATGTAATCTATTAACTTGGATTTCAAGTTATTTGAATGGTAGGACTCAGAGGGTTATATTCAAGAACTCTGCCTCAAAACTGATCTATGTGACATCTGGAGTGCCTCAGGGTAGTCATTTGGGCCCTTTGCTGTTTACTTTGTTTATTAACGATCTTCCCTCTATCATAACACACTCTCGTGTACTAATGTATGCTGATGATGTTAAGCTTTGTTTATCACATAATGATATAGCGTCGGGTTTCAACTTACAGTCAGATATTGATTGTTTTCAGGGATGGTGTGAGTATAACCTTTTAAATTTGAACTGCCTTAAATGCAACGTTATGACTTTTCATAGGGGTACTCCTACTTTTGTTAGTTACTCTCTTCAAAATACGCCACTCGACCGTATATATTCAGTTAATGACTTAGGCGTTCTTCTGGACCCAAAACTTAAATTTGACTGCCACATAATGTCCACTGTCAGCAAGGCCATGAGTGTTCTTGGGTTTATAAAGCGTTGGTCAAAAGAATTTGATGACCCTTATACAACCAAATTATTATTTACCTCCCTTGTCCGTCCTATTTTGGAATATTGTTCTTCGGTTTGGAGTCCACAATATCAAGTGCACATTGACCGTATTGAGTCGGTACAAAAAAAATTTCTTCTTTTTGCCCTTCGTAGTTTGAACTGGGATCAAAACGTAAGGCTACCTTCCTATCAGAGTAGATTACTATTGCTTAATTTACCTACACTTGTAAATCGTAGAACAATGCTTGGTATTATTTTTATGCAAAACCTTATTAGAGGTGATATTGATTCTGTAGAACTTGTAAACCGCCTAACTTTCAATGTCCCTGCTAGACTAACACGAAATTATTATCCCCTAAATTTGCCACGATGTACATCAAATTTTTGTCTGCACGAGCCCTTTCGCGTTCTATGTAATAATTATAACAATCTCTATCATTTAATTTGCACATCATCTTCTATCCCGGTATTAAAAACTAATATTTTAACTCATTTGCTTCATTCTTAGTTGCTTCTTTTATTTTCATTTGTGCCCCGTCTCTATTTGTTTTTTGTATCTTCCTCGCGAACTCGCATTTTTGCCCAAATTTATAGAAGGGCCCCGCGCGTAACAAGCACGTGCTTGGTGTCGTTGGGCCACTTGTTTGTACTGCTCGTAGTGCATCAACGTCCATCAATAAAAAAAAAAATAAATCGTAGTCCTACACTGCCTAATGTCTCTTTACATGTTCCAGATCTCTCGACCAACCTCTCTCTTCTCAGCCCCACTGCTGGCTATGTGTTGTGCGATGAGGATGATCCCAATGGGATCGAGTCATCAACGAATGACGCCACGGGGCAATCGCTGCCAGATTCGGCGACTGTAGTTTCGCCTGAGTCATTAAGGCCTACTAACCGTTCACCGGCTGTTGCCACTTCCGGGGCTCTGCCGCTAATAGTACTGCCTCTAGCTAATACCCTTGCACCTCCTCCTGTCCCACTTACTAGCATGAACCCTAGGAAAAATACCACAGCCCTGTTCTCTCTTCTCCGGTACCACTCACTGTCATGGTACCTAGGAAATCTATTTTTGTTTCTAGGTTGAATGCACCAATAACAGTAAATGACGTGATGCATCATATTGTCACAAACCTCTCCCTTCCCAATCAAAATGGTATTGACATGACCAAATTTAATTGTAAACAGATAATAGATTACTCTTCATTTAAAATACTTGTTCCGGATGGGCTGTTCTCTAAACTTCTTTGCCCCAATTTTTGGCCTGCTGATATTATTGTCCACGAGTATATAAAAAACAAGGAAGAACGCTATAGTCGAGTACCTCGACTATCAGATACCCGTTACTCAGCTAAAGGGACCAAAGGGAAATGGAGACATGCAAGCTGCACAGCGAGATTGAAATGCGCCACCTACCGGCGGTAGACAGACTTAAGCGTTATGGGCGTTAGAGTGGGCGTGGCAACATTTTTTTGGATCAATCGATAGGTATTGACGAGGCCAATACATTTCAGTTAAAATTTTTTATCTAGAATGAAAATTGTGGGCGCCACAGGCTTGGGCGGTTTGTGGGCGTTAGAGTGGGCGTGGCATATTCGAATAACAAACTTGCGCTGCGTACAAGGCTACGGAATCTAAATCTGAAATCCCAATTCTCTATTTTTGACAGTTTCCGAGATTTCCGCGTTCATACTTACGATTTTTTGAAGTTTGTGGGCGGTTTGTGGGCGTTAAAGTGGGCGTGGCAAACTTTTTTTATGTCAATCGATAGGTATTGATAATAATAAATTATTTCAGTTTACATTTATACTCTAGAATCAAAACTGTAGGAGCCACAGTTTTGGGCGGTTTGTGGGCGTTAGAGTGGGCGTGGCACTCTACTGAAACAAACTTGCTGCGTAAGGAATCAGGAATCTGCACGCCAAATCTCAATAGCCTAGCTCTCATAGCTTCCGAGACCTCAGCGTTCATCCGGACAGACAGACAGACGGACATGGCTAGATCGACTCGGCTAGTGATCCTGATCAAGAATATATATACTTTATGGGGTCGGAAACGCTTCCTTCTGCCTGTAACATACTTTCCGACGAATCTAGCATACCCTTTTACTCTACGAGTAACGGGTATAAAAATAGCTCCCTTTCCATGACTTCTTTGTCGGCGCCCAGCTCTGATATAAATTCAAAAAACTAAATTTCCTAATTCACTATCAGAATGTTCGGGGGCTTCTTAGTAAACTCTCTACGCTTTATATAAATAGTTCAATTTTTGAGGCCAATGTTATTGTACTCACTGAGACCTGGCTTAACCCATCCGTACACGATAGTGAGATTTTGTCTAATTACTTTTTTCTTTATCGGAAGGATCGTCAGACCCTTCGAGGTGGAGGCGTTCTTATTGCAGTCAAATCCAATTTAACTTCTGAGTTTGTTGATATTTCTGAATCATCAGGTATTGAATTTACATTTTTTTAACCTGCTCGTATATATCTCCTGGCTCTGAACTTAACGTGTATCTATTGCACCTGTCCGCCATACATTCTATCTCCTTGTTGCTTGCTGAAACGGACCAAATTATTGTGCTTGGTGACTTTAATCTTTCCAAAATCTCTTGGTTGGAGAGTAAGGACTCATTGACAATGATTCCTAGGATGAAAAATGATTTTATTGATGGTCTTGTTGAACTATCTTTGCAGCAAGTTAACAGGATTCCCAATCATATTGGTCGTCTTCTTGACTTAATCTTTGTTTTTGATAGTAGCGATGCTGAAGTCAGTCGTATTTCGCCACTATCTTTACCTGAAGATTGTTATCATCCTACCCTTCAGCTCTGTATTAATGGATTTTTTAATAAACCTAGGACTGCAATAAATGAACATCCTAGTTTGTGTTTTAAGATAATTTTTTTCGACAGTAAGCTGGTCCTTTCTAGTTGACCTTACTGTTGATGATGCAGTTAGGTACTTTTATGAGGTCCTTTACCGTCTATTTGATGAACATGTCCCTCTTTTCTCCATGAAGAATTCTTACAGCTCTCCATGATTTACCCGTCAACTATCTTATCTAAAGAATAAAAAAACCAGACTATTTAAACCGTTCAAAATATCCGGCTTACAGACAGACTTCACCAAATATAGTTCAGCTAAGGTGGAATTTGTCCAGTACAATTCTGATTGTTACAAAAATTACCTGTCTCGTTGTAAGCGTGATTTCAAAAGTAATCCTAAGCTTTTCTTTTCTTTCGTCAATTCTAAACGGAAATCTAACTGCTTCCCTCCTCTCTTTTTCTCAATAATAATGTAGCATCTGATGATAATGATATTTCCAACTTATTGCAATGTGTCATTAATAAAGATTATCCATACACACTAACTCATTTGAACTCTATCTTCAAACCAGTGATTGATGTATCTGATGTTCTTCAGAGTCTTAACACTCTCAAGCTCTCATTTTTACCGGGTCCTGACAGAATACCAAGCTGTATACTCAGGAATTCTACATCCCTTGCTCTTCCCTTAACATTGATATTTAATCTGTCCCTAAGTCAATGTAGACTTCCATCCGTATGGACGGAATCCTTTATTATTCCATTGTTTAAAAAAGGGAACAAGTCCGATATCTCAAACTATCGTGGTATTGCTAAACTCAGTTCTATTCCTAAACTTTTTGAAAAAATTATTACCTGTCAGTCGCAGCATCATTGCAGGTCTATTATTTCACCTTGTTAGCATGGCTTCACTAGATGTCACTCTACTTCTACAAACCTACTTGAATTTACGTCTTTAATTACTAGAGGTTTTCTGACACATCATCAAACTGATGTGACTTATACCGATTTCTTTAAAGCTTTTGATTCAGTGAACCATAGGGTTCTTATTTATAAATTGTCCCTTTTAGGTTTTCCACCCAACCTACTAGAGTGGATATTTTCCTACCTTTCTAATAGAACTCAAATGGTCTGTTTTAATAATAAAATTTCCAAAATAATTAATGTTACTTCGGGAGTGCCACAGGGTAGCCACCTGGAACCTTTACTTTTTGGCTTAATGATTAATGATCTACCTTATGTCATATAATCATCAACAATTAAATACTACCAATTTTTATGTATAGAACACCAAACGGCTCAGTGTGTTGCGATCAAAGTCAAAACTGACCAAGGGGAAATAGTCATTGCATCTATATATTGTCCTCCAAATTCGCCTCTCACAGCTAACCACTACGAAGAGCTTCTTAGTGAGCTTGGGCCAAATTTTATAATTGCAGGGGACTGGAATGCGCATCATCGTCTCTGGGGATCTCGTAACTCTACAATTCGGGGCAGAACTCTAGCGGATATTATACTCGCATCTCAAATGCAGGTTCTTGCTACCGGAGGGCCTACACATTACCCGTACAGCCAACGCATGCAATCAGCCATAGACTTTGCCATTTACAAAGGAATTCGTTCTGATTTACTAAGCATCTCTGAAATTGTTGAACTAAGTTCGGACCATTCCCATTAATACTACACTACAGAGTTTCCGCTTGTAAGCTTTCCCGCAAGACATGCGTCCTGCCCCAGAATGCAAATATCATTCAGTTTCAGGAAGCGATTAACGGTTTAGTTAACCTTAACATGCAGCTGAACAGTCCTGATGACATTGACGATGCAACTGAATTGTTTGTGCGAAGAATTCACATCGCTGCCGAATCATCAACCTGAGGCCAAAGTCCAAACAGCCCATCTGATCCACCTCATGCCCTTTTAAAACCTGAGGTCCTGGATTTGGTGAGGCTTAAAAGGACGTTGCGTCGCAGATTTATGCTTTCTCGAGACCCGGCTGACAAAAGGGAATATCGTCGTGCTGAGGACGATCTTAAGAAACTTTTGCTTAGAACGAAGAGTAAATACTTTGCTGATATGCTCCGCAATGCTGATCCCACAATGCCGTATGGATTCAATCTCTGGAGGGCAACAAGGAATATTAAACGACAGCCCCCTCGCCGAATTTCAATAAAGCGTGCCGACAACACGTGGTGTAGATCAGACAGCGAAATTTCGATGGCCTTTGCTGAGGAATTGGAAGTGCGCTGTCAGCCTTTCAATCTTGCTAGACCTGAAGACGTGGATAATACCCTAGCATTCCTAAATGCCCCCTCCACGGCGATCGAACCTATCCCACATGTGAGTCCGGAAGAGGTTTGCCTTCAAATTCGCAAGCTACAACGCAGTAAGGCTCCCGGTTTCGACGGGATCGACAGCAGAATTGCCAAGGCGTTACCTAGGAAGGGTATACTTTTTCTAGTTCTCCTTTTCAACTTCATGCTACGTATCCACCATTTTCCCACTCCGTGGAAGTGTGCTGTGAGATCGATGATACCCAAGCCAGGAAAACCGGAAAACCTTGTTGCATCCTACCGACCAATAAGTCTACTGCCCACCTTCTCTAAATTATTCGAAAGAATATTCCTTAGTAGAATGATGGCAGTTAGAAGTGTGCAGGACGCCATTCCAGACCACCAGTTCGGCTTTAGAAGTCACCATGGAACCCCAGAGCAAGCACATCGGGTAACGCAGCACATCCTTGGAGCGTTCGAGAACAAGCAGTACAGTTCAGCAGTCTTTCTTGACGTCAAAGAAGCTTTTGACCGCGTTTGGCACGATGGCTTGCTGTTTAAGCTAAAAACCCTCCTGCCTACTGCCCAATATCTTCTCCTGAAGTCGTATCTCTTAGAACGAAATTTTATGGTAGATGTGAGAGGCGAAAGATCGTCTATCAGATGTATTCGAGCTGGCGTACCTCAGGGTAGCGTTCTTGGTCCGGTTCTATACACTCTGTTTACCGCTGACCTGCCATACCCTAGAGAACTGGGTACCCTCTTGGCTACATATGCTAATGACACAGCCTTTATTGCCAACTCCACGTTTCGAATTGAAGCAACTCAAATCACACAAAACTTTTTGGACTTGTATGGCGAATGGACGAATCGATGGAATATCTCGATAAACGGAAATAAGTCTCAGCACTGCAATTTCTCTCTTAGAAGTAAAATTCTTCCCAGAGTGAAATTCCAGGACACAGTCTTACCGCAATCAGCCCAGGCTCAGTACTTGGGCTTGATTTTGGACAAACGTCTTACGTGGAGGCATCACATAATGAAAATTACAGCAACATGTCGCGCTAAACTTCGGAAACTAAATTGGATGCTTAAAGGAACAAGTGAGCTCAGCCTTAGCAACAAGATGTTGCTGTACAGGTCGATAGTGGTTCCTTCATTCACCTATTGCATTCAAATATGGGGTACCGCTTCTGACTCTAATGTCATGAGGGTCCAAAGAATGCAAAACCGGGAGCTACGTACGATTGCGGATGCGCCTTGGTACGTAAGGAACGATGTCCTAGCCTGCGATCTTCACATCCCCACGGTGCGAGAGCAGATAAACATGCACTCAAGCCGTTACAACGATCGTCTACTCGCCCACACCAACCATCTAGCAGCATCCCTGGCAAACCCAACTACAACGAGAAGAAGACTGAAGCGTCGGCACCCTGGCGATCTTTGGGCACGAGGACGTCATCGTACCCGTGTCCTAAAACAATAATGTTGAACTGACTCTGTTATAAATTTGTTAACTTCCTTATTTCTGTTATGTTTCATGTTATTTTTCCTTCGTTACATTCATGCGTTTTATAGCCATTAGGTTGGCTTATCAACGCTTAAATAAATATTAGCACAAAAAAAAAAAAAAAATTTTTATTCTAGCATCAAAATTGTAGGAGCCACAGTTTTGGGCGGTTTGTGGGCGTTAGAGTGGGCGTGGCACTCTATTGAAACAAACTTGCGCTGCGCAGGAATCTCAGGAATCTGCATGCCTAATCCCAGTATTGTAGCACCTATAGTTTCCGAGATCTCAGCGTTCATACGGACAGACGGACAGACGGACAGACGGACTAGATCGAATCGGCTAGTGATCCTGATCAAGAATATATATACTTTATGGGGTCGGAAACGCTTCCTTCTGCCTGTTACATACTTTCCGACGAATCTAGTATACCCTTTTACTCTACGAGTAACGGGTATAAAAATACGTAAGTTCTCATATTGAACTTTCACCACAGCTAAACGGCGAAGACGACATCAACAGAACCGTAAACATGCTAGAGTCAGTTTTGGCTTCAGCGGCTCGAATCGCAACACCACGAAGGCAAAACATAACACGTGACACAAAGTACAAGAATGCAGAAATAGAGCAGGTAGTTCTGGCAAAGCGTCGTTCCCGGAGCGAATTTCAATTACTTCAATCGCCATCTGCAAAGCAACAGTTAAATGAAGCTTCACGCCGACTCACCAAGGCACTACGACAAGAAGAAGACAGATTCCAACAACGCTATTTAGAACAACTATCTCCATCCAGCTCAAAATCAGAATCGAATTCGGTCTCTATTGTCATAGAGTAAGAATCTATATAGAGGTGCCAATTGCTCTGCCCGAACCTCTGCCCAACCTCTGCTACGAGCCAATTCAAGGCCAAGTTTGAAGCTAACTTAGGTGCGAAGCAACAGCAATAGGGTTTACGATTAATTACAAAACCAAAACAGTGAGCGAGAGCGGTGCAGAATGAGGTGGGAAAGAATTACAAGTTCGATCAAACTTTTAAAAAGAGGGGAAATAAGCTTTTTTCGCCTAGGTGGCATCATAGCCTCAATTTCGAAAGAGAGGGGCAGAGCAAATGGCACCTCTATACATAATTACTCTATGCTGTTGTACACGGACGTGTTTTATATTTGCTCCCACATTTATTCGCTTAGTGTCTAAATTACCGATCTGACATATTCCCAAAGGGTACATTTTCAACTCGGTTGAGGCCGCCGTTTGCATGCAAATTAGTTATTTGTGTTAAAACCATTATTTTTATTATTATATTGGATAATAGTTAACGACGCGGGTGCTTTGTACATTGTTGTTGTTTCTTATTTACATTGTTGTTTTGGCGCTCTCTCGCACCGTTCGTTCTGCTACATTCTCCCAACTTCAGTCACCGGCTCTAATTTTCGAGTTAACGGGTCTTTGCTGAATTGGTCTTATCGCTCTCTTTCCTCTGCGTTTTGCAAAGCCACACAGCTGTTTGTTGGCACTCATCTAAAGCTTCCTACTTTTTCTACTTTTTCTACATTCTACATTTAACTGTTGTTGGTTGCCAATTTGTTGGTAAAATCACTTCTCGGCAGCCAACTGTTAGTTGCTGGTTATGTGAGAACATTACGCACGCTAAATGTGCAGACTTTGGGCATAGTGCTGTCCAAATTGCTGATCGCACTAGATCTAATGCTAACCTGGACTGGACGTGCCCTACATGCCTACACAGAGAAAGTAAAATACCAAAACTGGTCATCAATCGGGTATTTTTGCATATCAATTTTGATTTTTCGAACATATGAAATTGATATTTTCGAACATGTCAATTTGGTATTTTTCATTCCAGATTGATATGCGCATCTTATAAATAAATAAATATTGAAATCCCATCGCTGTAAATATTAATTTTTTATATATTTCGGATCAATTATAAAAATAAATCCAGGACTTAGCAATAAATGACCGATAACGCTGTACTCGGATGCCTCTTGTAGCTTTGCAGCAGCGCCAGGAAGACCTTCTTCTGTCCTCGATAAGGTTTTCCAGCGAAGTGGTGGACGCTAACTTGCCCAGTTCGGCATCTTGGCCAGCCATTTGACTTTGAGTAGAGCAGTCTGTGTTGTCAGCCACCCAAAAGCACGTTACAGTGTCCAAGAAATAAGTATATTAGAATTAGACAAACAACAGGTAAGTACAATTAAAAATGAGATACTTACCATTTGCAAAAAAATAAATAACATATGTAAATGTTTCACTTTGTACATTTTCACTTTTCGTCAAATATTAGAGTGACCGTCAAATATCTTTAGTACCATACTAAATACCATAAATACACAAAAAATACGAAAGCACAGTCATACTTTTTTTCGAAGACTTTTCGATGTTACGTTTGATATGAAAAACATATCAAATTAATACGAATTTATATTAATATACTGCAAAGTCATATCAATTAGAAATGTTAATATGAATCCGTATCATGTTGATATGAATTCGTATCAATTTGATATGTAAAAGGTGATATGTGAAAATTGGAGACAATATCAAACGGGTATTGTTCCGTTTTTTTCATTTTGTACATATCAAAATTGATATTAGAGCATTTATGAGGCAAACGGAGCTGGAGTTTCAGGCATTATGTGCTGGATTTACGGACTTATTAAGTCGATTTAATGTCTGCGACTCCAACTTTAAAGGTCGGATTCTTCTAAGTCAATATTCATTAAATATAAATAAGGCAAATTTTATCTTTACCCCTGAAATTACGGAAATTTCTCTCGTAAGAGACTTAGAAAAAACAACGCCAACTTATTCTCCCGGTCCTGATGGATTCCCCGGGTGTGTGCTTAAGTTTTGTGCGTCAACCATATGTAAACCGATTCTTAAACTTCTTAATTTGTCTATTTCATCGTCAGTTTTTCCTACTATCTGGAAGGACTCTTTTATCATTCCACTTCACAAAGGGTGCGAAGGCGGATGCCCAGAATTACAGAGGTATTTCTAAATTGTCGGCAATTCCTAAAGCATTTTAACGTATTATTACTTCTCATTTGCAACATTTATGTTCCTCGCTAATATCACCGTGTCAGCATGGTTTTGTTAAGCGAAGATCGACCACCACCAACCTTCTGGAATTGTCGTCTATTGTAATAAATGGATTTAAGAATAAAATGCAGACTGTCGTTATATACACAGATTTTAGTAAGGCCTTTGACTCTGTCAACCACTCTCTTCTCTTATTTAAATTAAATCAGCTTGGGTTTCCATGTAATCTATTAACTTGGATTTCAAGTTATTTGAATGGTAGGACTCAGAGGGTTATATTCAAGAACTCTGCCTCAAAACTGATCTATGTGACATCTGGAGTGCCTCAGGGTAGTCATTTGGGCCCTTTGCTGTTTACTTTGTTTATTAACGATCTTCCCTCTATCATAACACACTCTCGTGTACTAATGTATGCTGATGATGTTAAGCTTTGTTTATCACATAATGATATAGCGTCGGGTTTCAACTTACAGTCAGATATTGATTGTTTTCAGGGATGGTGTGAGTATAACCTTTTAAATTTGAACTGCCTTAAATGCAACGTTATGACTTTTCATAGGGGTACTCCTACTTTTGTTAGTTACTCTCTTCAAAATACGCCACTCGACCGTATATATTCAGTTAATGACTTAGGCGTTCTTCTGGACCCAAAACTTAAATTTGACTGCCACATAATGTCCACTGTCAGCAAGGCCATGAGTGTTCTTGGGTTTATAAAGCGTTGGTCAAAAGAATTTGATGACCCTTATACAACCAAATTATTATTTACCTCCCTTGTCCGTCCTATTTTGGAATATTGTTCTTCGGTTTGGAGTCCACAATATCAAGTGCACATTGACCGTATTGAGTCGGTACAAAAAAAATTTCTTCTTTTTGCCCTTCGTAGTTTGAACTGGGATCAAAACGTAAGGCTACCTTCCTATCAGAGTAGATTACTATTGCTTAATTTACCTACACTTGTAAATCGTAGAACAATGCTTGGTATTATTTTTATGCAAAACCTTATTAGAGGTGATATTGATTCTGTAGAACTTGTAAACCGCCTAACTTTCAATGTCCCTGCTAGACTAACACGAAATTATTACCCCCTAAATTTGCCACGATGTACATCAAATTTTTGTCTGCACGAGCCCTTTCGCGTTCTATGTAATAATTATAACAATCTCTATCATTTAATTTGCACATCATCTTCTATCCCGGTATTAAAAACTAATATTTTAACTCATTTGCTTCATTCTTAGTTGCTTCTTTTATTTTCATTTGTGCCCCGTCTCTATTTGTTTTTTGTATCTTCCTCGCGAACTCGCATTTTTGCCCAAATTTATAGAAGGGCCCCGCGCGTAACAAGCACGTGCTTGGTGTCGTTGGGCCACTTGTTTGTACTGCTCGTAGTGCATCAATAAAAAAAAAAATAAATCGTAGTCCTACACTGCCTAATGTCTCTTTACATGTTCCAGATCTCTCGACCAACCTCTCTCTTCTCAGCCCCACTGCTGGCTATGTGTTGTGCGATGAGGATGATCCCAATGGGATCGAGTCATCAACGAATGACGCCACGGGGCAATCGCTGCCAGATTCGGCGACTGTAGTTTCGCCTGAGTCATTAAGGCCTACTAACCGTTCACCGGCTGTTGCCACTTCCGGGGCTCTGCCGCTAATAGTACTGCCTCTAGCTAATACCCTTGCACCTCCTCCTGTCCCACTTACTAGCATGAACCCTAGGAAAAATACCACAGCCCTGTTCTCTCTTCTCCGGTACCACTCACTGTCATGGTACCTAGGAAATCTATTTTTGTTTCTAGGTTGAATGCACCAATAACAGTAAATGACGTGATGCATCATATTGTCACAAACCTCTCCCTTCCCAATCAAAATGGTATTGACATGACCAAATTTAATTGTAAACAGATAATAGATTACTCTTCATTTAAAATACTTGTTCCGGATGGGCTGTTCTCTAAACTTCTTTGCCCCAATTTTTGGCCTGCTGATATTATTGTCCACGAGTATATAAAAAACAAGGAAGAACGCTATAGTCGAGTACCTCGACTATCAGATACCCGTTACTCAGCTAAAGGGACCAAAGGGAAATGGAGATATGCAAGCTGCACAGCGAGATTGAAATGCGCCACCTACCGGCGGTAGACAGACTTAAGCGTTATGGGCGTTAGAGTGGGCGTGGCAACATTTTTTTGGATCAATCGATAGGTATTGACGAGGCCAATACATTTCAGTTAAAATTTTTTATCTAGAATGAAAATTGTGGGCGCCACAGGCTTGGGCGGTTTGTGGGCGTTAGAGTGGGCGTGGCATATTCGAATAACAAACTTGCGCTGCGTACAAGGCTACGGAATCTAAATCTGAAATCCCAATTCTCTATTTTTGACAGTTTCCGAGATTTCCGCGTTCATACTTACGATTTTTTGAAGTTTGTGGGCGGTTTGTGGGCGTTAAAGTGGGCGTGGCAAACTTTTTTTATGTCAATCGATAGGTATTGATAATAATAAATTATTTCAGTTTACATTTATACTCTAGCATCAAAACTGTAGGAGCCACAGTTTTGGGCGGTTTGTGGGCGTTAGAGTGGGCGTGGCACTCTACTGAAACAAACTTGCTGCGTAAGGAATCAGGAATCTGCACGCCAAATCTCAATAGCCTAGCTCTCATAGCTTCCGAGATCTCAGCGTTCATCCGGACAGACAGACAGACGGACAGACGGACATGGCTAGATCGACTCGGCTAGTGATCCTGATCAAGAATATATATACTTTATGGGGTCGGAAACGCTTCCTTCTGCCTGTAACATACTTTCCGACGAATCTAGCATACCCTTTTACTCTACGAGTAACGGGTATAAAAATAGCTCCCTTTCCATGACTTCTTTGTCGGCGCCCAGCTCTGATATAAATTCAAAAAACTAAATTTCCTAATTCACTATCAGAATGTTCGGGGGCTTCTTAGTAAACTCTCTACGCTTTATATAAATAGTTCAATTTTTGAGGCCAATGTTATTGTACTCACTGAGACCTGGCTTAACCCATCCGTACACGATAGTGAGATTTTGTCTAATTACTTTTTTGTTTATCGGAAGGATAGTCAGACCCGTCGAGGTGGAGGCGTTCTTATTGCAGTCAAATCCAATTTAACTTCTGAGTTTGTTGATATTTCTGAATCATCAGGTATTGAATTTACATTTTTTTAACCTGCTCGTATATATCTCCTGGCTCTGAACTTAACGTGTATCTATTGCACCTGTCCGCCATACATTCTATCTCCTTGTTGCTTGTTGAAACGGACCAAATTATTGTGCTTGGTGACTTTAATCTTTCCAAAATCTCTTGGTTGGAGAGTAAGGACTCATTGACAATGATTCCTAGGATAAAAAATGATTTTATTGATGGTCTTGTTGAACTATCTTTGCAGCAAGTTAACAGGATTCCCAATCATATTGGTCGTCTTCTTGACTTAATCTTTGTTTTTGATAGTAGCGATGCTGAAGTCAGTCGTATTTCGCCACTATCTTTACCTGAAGATTGTTATCATCCTACCCTTCAGCTCTGTATTAATGGATTTTTTAATAAACCTAGGACTGCAATAAATGAACATCCTAGTTTGTGTTTTAAGATAATTTTTTTCGACAGTAAGCTGGTCCTTTCTAGTTGACCTTACTGTTGATGATGCAGTTAGGTACTTTTATGAGGTCCTTTACCGTCTATTTGATGAACATGTCCCTCTTTTCTCCATGAAGAATTCTTACAGCTCTCCATGATTTACCCGTCAACTATCTTATCTAAAGAATAAAAAAACCAGACTATTTTAACGATTCAAAATATCCGGCTTACAGACAGACTTCACCAAATATAGTTCAGCTAATGTGGAATTTGTCCAGTACAATTCTGATTGTTACAAAAATTACCTGTCTCGTTGTAAGCGTGATTTCAAAAGTAATCCTAAGCTTTTCTTTTCTTTCGTCAATTCTAAACGGAAATCTAACTGCTTCCCTCCTCTCTTTTTCTCAATAATAATGTAGCATCTGATGATAATGATATTTCCAACTTATTGCAATGTGTCATTAATAAAGATTATCCATACACACTAACTCATTTGAACTCTATCTTCAAACCAGTGATTGATGTATCTGATGTTCTTCAGAGTCTTAACACTCTCAAGCTCTCATTTTTACCGGGTCCTGACAGAATTCCAAGCTGTATACTCAGGAATTCTACATCCCTTGCTCTTCCCTTAACATTGATATTTAATCTGTCCCTAAGTCAATGTAGACTTCCATCCGTATGGACGGAATCCTTTATTATTCCATTGTTTAAAAAAGGGAACAAGTCCGATATCTCAAACTATCGTGGTATTGCTAAACTCAGTTCTATTCCTAAACTTTTTGAAAAAATTATTACCTGTCAGTCGCAGCATCATTGCAGGTCTATTATTTCACCTTGTCAGCATGGCTTCACTAGATGTCACTCTACTTCTACAAACCTACTTGAATTTACGTCTTTAATTACTAGAGGTTTTCTGACACATCATCAAACTGATGTGACTTATACCGATTTCTTTAAAGCTTTTGATTCAGTGAACCATAGGGTTCTTATTTATAAATTGTCCCTTTTAGGTTTTCCACCCAACCTACTAGAGTGGATATTTTCCTACCTTTCTAATAGAACTCAAATGGTCTGTTTTAATAATAAAATTTCCAAAATAATTAATGTTACTTCTGGAGTGCCACAGGGTAGCCACCTGGAACCTTTACTTTTTGGCTTAATGATTAATGATCTACCTTATGTCATATAATCATCAACTGTTTTAATGTATGCAGATGATGTCAAGCTACGTTTGTCCATGTGTTTACCTAGATCATATAATGACCTTAAATTAGATCTTGATTGTATACGTGGTGCATGATTAACATGTTGAATTTGAACTATTCGAAACGTAACTTTATGACCTTTTATCGTTGTAGTCCGTCTCTGTATTCTTATTCTATCGCAAATAACGCCCTTGAACGTATTTTTTCTGTTCAGGATCTTGGCGTTAGTCTTAAAGACCATATATCTACTATAGCTAACAAAGCCAGAAGTCTCCTGGCGTTTATGAAGCGTTGGTCAAGGGTGTTTGATGATCCATACACAACAAAGCTTATGTATGTTTCTCTTGTTCGTCCGTCAATGGAATATTGCTCGTGTATATGGTCACCTCAAATTAGCTGTTACCAAAATATGTTATTTGCTTTGAGAGGTTTAAACTGGAACACAGGAAGTCGATTGCCCTCTTATCATGCTCTGAACCCTGAAAGAAAGTGTCATGGAGTTATGTTTTTGCATAAATTAATTAATGGTGATGTCGACACTCCCTTCCTTCTTAGTTCCCTCAACTGGAATTTACCCTGTAGAACAGTTCGTCGTTTTCGTCCGTTGTCCCTGCCAATTTGTAGATCCAATTATGCCCTTCATGATCTTTTCCGGGTTCTTTGTGACGACTATAATGCACTGTGTCACGTCTTACTGTTTGATAGCGCAAATGCAACTAATTATGATAAGCTTATGTATTTTTTATCTTCCAATAATTTGTAAATTTCTATGTTACTAGCCATTCTATGTGAGCATGTATTTTAAACTGTCTATTGTTATGTCGTCTTTTTCCATGTCCGCAATTTCGTTTACTTGCCCAAATCGGTTTAGGGCTCCGCTCGTAACAAGCATCGCTTGGTGTCGAAAGGGCCACTTGTTTGTTCTGACTATAGTGCATCGACGTTCAAGAATAAAATTCCCACTTTGGAAAGCCCACTCAACACTGAGCCCTCCAACAGAAACGGTTACGCCAATAGGGACCCCTGAAGGCTACTGGGCCCGAAGCGACAAAGACAGAGCCGACACATTCGCTGCCCACCTTAAAAATGTGTTCCAGCCAAATCCAGCAACAAACGTGTGTAATATAAGATCGCAAACTGAAGACGACTTTCCTATTGCCGAACCAATTGTATTTCGACCATGCGAAGTCATACAAATTATAAAAGAGCAGCTACAACCGAGAAAATCTCCAGGCTGCGATATAAAAATACCAAAAATGCTAATAGAACTCCCACTATGCGCTGTTGGTACCATATGCCAGCTGTTCAACGCAATGACAAGACTAAGCTGCTTCCCAAAGAGGTGAAAAAAGTCAATCATCATAATGATACCAAATCCAGGAAAAGACCACACGCTCATCTCCTCATACAGACCGATAAGTTTACTTTCATGTCTATCAAAACTCTTTGAAAAATGCCTTCTAACCCGTATCATACCATACTTCAGATAGTATCCCAGCACATCCATTCGGCTTTCGCGAAAAACATGGAACTATCGAACAGGTGAACCGCATAACATCAGAAATTCGAAGTGCATTTGAAAATAGGGAATACTGCACTGCGGTACTTTTGGACGTCTCTCAAGCATTCGACAGAGTATGGCTTGACGGCCTAATGCATAAAATCTAAATAATGCTCCCTAATAACACGCATTAACTCTTAAAGTCATATCATGACAACAAGATATTTCTTGCGAAATGCAATACTTGTATTTCAGCTGAACATAACATCGAAGTTGGAGTTCCTCAAGGCAGCGTTCTCGGGCCAACTTTGTACCTACTCTACACTTCTGATATACCTACGAGCAGACAACTGACTATGTCTACGTTTGCCGACGGCATCGCGATCCTCAGCCGATCTAAATGTCCACAACAAGCATCAGCGCAACTTGCGGCCCATCTAGATGTAGTAGAGAAATGGCTCTCAGACTGGCGTATAAAAGTAAATAAGCAAAAATGTAAACAAGTAACCTTTACCTTAAACACCGTGCTTCCTCAGTCAGATGAAGTAACATATCTTGGCGTACATCTCGACAGACGGCTTACCTGGCGCACGCATATTGAAGCTAAACGTACTCACCCAAGGCTGAAGGCAAACAATCTGCATTGGCTTATAAACTCCTGCTCCCCCTCAGTGTGGACTACAAGGTCCTTCTCTACAACTCCGTTTCGAAACCAATCTGAACTTATGGCTTCCAGTTGTGGGGGAGCGCCAGCAACAGCAACGTAGAAATCGTGCAGAGAGCCCAAGCAAAGATCCTGAGAACTATCACCGGGGCACCGTGGTACTTTCGGAGTGGAAATATTCAGAGAGTCTTGAATATACTTCCCGTTCGAGACGTAACAGCGCAATACATGGAAAATTACTATACAAAGCTGTCAACCCATCCAAACCACCTCGCTAGAGCATTAACGTTGGTATGTAGCCGTTCCCGCCTTCGTCGTAACGACCGTCCCATCCAGCGACAACTATAAGGACAGTCGAGCGTAAATACAGTTTAACAAACTGTTAAGATAGTGTAGTACTTTAAGACTTTGACACATTTTGTTAGTCTCGTAAGAGAAGATTCAAAATAAACAACCAAAGTATAAACAGAAAAAAAAGCATATACACCGACGGCTCCAAGCGTAACTCCCAAACAGTTTGGGGAGTTTTCTCTCCCGAACTAGACATAAAAGTCTCATTCCGTCTACCAGACCACTTTAGTGTTTTCCAAGCGGAAGTCATGGCAATTCAGGAAGCCATAGCCCACCTGGACACTTCAGAACATCACGACATAGACATTTCCATCTTCTCGGATAGTCAAGCAGGACCCTTAGGGCCCTCGACTCCTACACAACAAACTCAAAAACAATCTCTGAATGCCGCAAACCTCTTAACGAGATGGCCACTCATCTGAGACTCAACCTCATCTGGGTGCCTGGACACCGTAATATTGAGGGCAACTGCATAGCAGACTACCTAGCAAGACAAGCGACAACCGCCGACATCCTTCGCGATAAGGACACGGTGGGTATGCCCATGGCTACATGCAAGCTCCATCTCAGGTAGTGACTGTACACACTTTCCAACAACCGTTGGAACTCAATCTCAACATGCCACAATTCTAGACTCACATGGCCAAATTACAACTCGAAAAGAACAAAAGCTCTCCTACAATTTAGTAGGGAAAACATCTCCACATCTCCTAAATGCCCTCACTGTCTTATAGGGACTCATGCGCACAGGCTGGGACTCAGTAACCACGACATCTGACGCAGCTGCAAACAGCATCGAACACCTCCTATGCTTCTGCCCAGCGCATAACCCAAAGCGCTTTCAAACCCTAGGTATCTACACACTTCCGAACCTTGCGGCCATTCAAGGCGTAAGCATTCAAAAATCTTATGTTTCCTAAGAAGAACAAAATACTTCGCGAAAGCAAATAACCCATGAGCTAGGGAAGAGGATCTGCTCAGAGATCACGTGGTATCACAAGGGGCCCAGTGTGGCCTAAGTGTGGAGAATAGTATCTAATCTCCAACCACTCCTACCTACCTACCTACCTATGTGGGCGGTAAACAAATTTTAACATTATGTCCCTTTTTTTGGATCAATAGATAGGTATTGACGAGACCAATACATTTCATATACAATTTTTTATCTAGCATGAAAATTGTGGGCGCCTAAGGTTTGGGCGGCTTGTGGGCAATAGAGTGGGCGTGGCGTATTCGCGTGACAAACTTGCGCTGCGTACAAGGCTATGGAATCTAAATTTGAGATCCCAATTCTCTATCTTTGATAGTTTCCGAGATATCTGCGTTCATATTTACGATTTTTTGAAGTTTGTGGGAGGTTAGTGGCCGTTAAAGTAGGCGTGGCAAACTCTTTTTGGGTCAATCGATAGGTATTGATGAGAACAATACATTTCAGTTAACATTTTTATTCTAGCATCAAAACTGTACGAGCCACAGTTTTGGGCGGCTTGTGGGCATAAGAGTGGGCGTGGCACCCTCTTTAAGCAAACTGAAACAAACAGGAGTCTCAGGAATCTGCATGCCTAATCCCAGTACTGTAGCTCTTACAGTTTCCGAGATCTCAGTGTTCATACGGACAGACGGGCATGGCTAGATCGACTCGGCTAGTGATCCTGATGAAGAATATATATACTTTATGGGGTCAGAAACGCTTTCTTCTGCCTGTCACATACTTTCCGACGAATCTAGTATACCCTTTTACTCTACGAGTAGCGGGTATAAAAATATTAAGTGATCTTACAAAATATGTTTCTGACTGTAATTGAAACTACAGGTACAAAAGAAGGGAAGTATTTTATTCAGTGAGATACGTCGGCTACTTGCGAGTTGTTGCACGGTCGTAACTTCATTCCTTATCAATGGCCTTGAGATGTATGATCTTATCAGTAGTCTTGCGCCTTGGGTCTTGGGCATGTGATTTTAATGACGGTCAGCTAATGATAGTTCACGGCAAGTCGGTTTGGCTAACACATCTGAGAAACATTAACATGTTGCTTTGATAATTCTCAATAAGAGACTATAACAACTCATGATACTTGTTAACAGTTAGTTACCATCTAAAACCAAGTACTTTACAGGTACTATACACATAGTAACCATCCAAAAACAAGACTAAACAGAAAGTAACCATCAAAATACTGATAGGTAACAACTAAATACAAAGTGTCCAACATATCAAGCCCATGTTGGTATGACTACTACCCTAAAAAATGATATATCCCTGAATAATCTTCAAAGTCAAAATCTATTAAATTCTGAATGGAGCAGTGGAGACGAAATTTCTACGGGACCCCACTTCAACTTTTCTGTACCATTAAAAAATTTGTTGGGATTTGCTGAGGATTATAAAAAAGTTTTGTTAAATTGTAAACACGAACTAGTGTTGATGCAAACTAAGAATCTTGGCGATGTGTATGAACAAACCAGAAATGAACAAAACTTTTAAACTGGAAATGACGAATATAACCTGTAAAATTCCCCATGTAACTACGAGCGATTTTGCAAAAATTAAGATGTACGATATATTGCTAGAAGTGGTGTTAACCCCAAGTTGGGGTGTGGGAGTCAACACAGCCGGAATGTGAAATTGTCGGCTAACCGCGAAAAACCAAGATTGGCCATAATTGGAATTACACTAAATGGAGAACTTATCACAAATAACTTATCAAACTTGAAACTCTGAATGTTGATTTTAAGAATCAGTATGCTCACCTATATGAAATGTATACAAGATTTCAATCTAGTTACTATAATCGTGGGTCACAACCATTTTTAACTTAAATGAATTTAAATTGAAGGCCCCTATTATTGTGGTTGATCTTTCATATCAAAACGAATCAGTGAAAACTGGTCCTATTGATGTGAGAATTTAAACAGAACTGAAGACACCAAGTCATGAAAATACCCAAGCTTTCTGTCACCTCATACATGACCGTTTAGTTGAATATAACCCATTAAACGGACTAATACAACGAGTTGTTTAACATTAAAAAAATGTTGAAAAATACTGTTTCGATTGATGTTCAAGGTTTCTTTGATAATAATAATAATTTTATTCTAAAGGAATTGTATTTGAAAAAGATCCAAGCTTGAATAATAGTTTTTTAATAGAACTACAATATGATTTTACTTTACTAAATCTAAAATCTCGAAAGAATGCAATTTGGTTAACGAATACACACAATACACAATTACAAGCGGAAAACAAATTATTTAAAAAAGGTGTGGAAAAGAAACGATTTCTACAGACGTTTTTTGGGAGTCGTCAGCTCATTAATATCGAGGAAATGGGCTGTCCGTCATTAAACAGACTTAAAGGAAACCGGTTTTCCTATTGTGAAATACACCTCAAGGGCGGGGTTTGAGCTCTTCACAATGCATACATTATTTTGACATTTTTTAAAAGTAGTCGTCGGAAACGTGCGCCTGCCTCTTCTATGCAAATCGGCGGAACGAAGCCAGAAAATTAATTTCAATATATAATAAAACATGTTCGCAATACCAAAATAAATAAATAAATGTATTGTTATGCTAAAAAATAATTTTCTGACTTTTTATTTCGAGTTAAAATTACAGGTACGGAGAATGGAAAATATTTCCTTGACTGAGATATGTCGGCTACTTGCGAGTTGTTGCGCGGTAGTGATTTCAACCCCTATTATGGGAACGTATTAGGGCTAGCAGTCAGCCGTGAGCTCGTTGGCGTGAGGCCCATGATCTTGTCAATAAGGGTGCGCCTTCAGGCTTGTGCATGTGTCCCTTTTATTGCGGTCAGGTAATGGACAGGTGCGCATGTTCGAGTAGCTCTTGCTTGAATCCCTTTTATGACATGTTTATGACCCGTTTGTGAAAAGGAGAGAATCTTAGACCATTTACCAGTTAAACGTTCTGTGGCGGAAACAAAAATGTGTGTTTGAAAATAATCT
This sequence comes from Drosophila subpulchrella, assembly GCF_014743375.2. NCBI lineage: Eukaryota > Metazoa > Arthropoda > Insecta > Diptera > Drosophilidae > Drosophila > Drosophila subpulchrella. The sequence goes on from NW_023665647.1 coordinate 77,892, forward strand.
ACATCTAAAAATCATTACCTTCTGAGATTTATTTTATTGGGGTTCTTTTGATTTAAAAATTAGTTTTACAATCATAGGAAATATTGTTCCCCAACATGATCGGACATGTTCCTCTAAGATAACCGTCTTTGGATACTTCGGGTGTGTGACCTTTCCCACGTGCACAGCAACACCTGTGATAATGAGGCAAGAGGGTACGTGATCACACCTTTCCCCAACATGATCGGATATGTTCCTCTAAGATAACAACCTTTGGATACTATGGGTGTGCGACCTCTCTCACATGCACCTTTCTCACGTGGCTATTAATTGCTCATAATGAGGGAAAGGATACAGGTTCAATATTGTCACATGGTGATGTGGGGGCGATGGGGGCAATTAGGAATACTCTTTATGGACATGATCGTGACATTTTTTAGACTTCAAGGCCCATTAAAATCAGTAAATATATTGGTTTATGCTAATTGTCCTAGAACCCGCATACTTTTATGAGTGAGGGAGGGGGGCGGTGTCCATTAATATGCTAAGTGTCCCAAAATCCGCGTTTACATACTACGTATCTTAAGCCATAGCCATCCCACGATGGCAACGAAAAAACATTCGAGGCGAATGTTTGATCAGAATGGCCAAATGATATTGAAATTGAATTTGATATTGCAGGATTCACCCTAGCTATTCCTATCTAGACAATTAGAACGACGAGCAGAAAGACGCATTCCAAAAGGAGACGAGCCAAGGGAAAAAAAGACGAGAGCCACTACGTGGACGACGACGACGAGTTGAGAGGCAGTATTCGACGAGATCTGGATCATCTATGACGTGCTTGTGTGGATAAACAAATCAAACGACGCGATGACGACTAAACTACTATCTACTCACATTCGAAACATTTATACTTATGTGATGGACGTTGATGAACTAAGAGCAGTACAAGCAAGTGGCCCAACGACACCAAGCACGTGCCTGTTACGCGCGGGGCCCTTTTATCAATTTAGGCAAAAATGCGAGTTCGCGAGGAAGATCCAAAAAACAAATAGAGACGGGACACAAATGAAAATAAAAGAAGCAACTAAGAATGAAGCAAATGAGTTAAAAGACTAGTTTTATAGGATAGATGTTGAAGTGCAAATTAAATGATAAAGGTTGTTATAATTATTTCATAAAACGCGAAAGGGTTCGTGCAGACAAAAATTTGATGTACATCGTGGCAAATTTTTGAGGATTATAATTTCGTGTTACTTGGTCCAAGGAACTTGTGAGATGGTTCCGAGGACGCCTAGCTGGAGGCGACCAAGCGGGTCGCAGGTTGCGGATAGCGAACGGCCTATAAGGCCAGCTGTGAATAGCAGTAGGCTAGGTCAAACGGATTCCGCCAGACCGAAACCTCTGTAATAAACAGCCCAGGACAGCCAGCGGGTATCTGTCGCTGTTTAGCGGCAGTACCGTCGATGCGAATTGTTCAGCCGCATTTAAATAGTTGCTCTACACAACCCTTTTTCCCCAAACGCACAACCTACCTCCTTCCTATCCCACACAACATCTCACCACGGGCCGGACTAAGGTGTAAATCGGACCGTGCCGAGAGTCAGCCTGGCTGAGGGCCCGGGTTAAAAACTAGCTCAGTCTCTAACGGTGGGCTCAGGGAGATGGCGGCCCCCTGCTCTATTTATCGCCTTACCCGGGCATCGCGGATCTCTGCCCGGGTGGACCTTCCCTTTCTCCGCAACTCGTGGGAATCAATTATGAATGCCAACAAGAATAAAAATAAAAACACAATGGAGCCGGGCACTCCTAAGAAACCCGTGACGGAGGAGAAGGTGGGTGCGACAGGATCTGCGAGCGTTGGCTCCGCCTGTGCTGGCACCAGCTCGGGGGCTATCCCAAAAGGGCCCCACCCCAAACTGGGGGTGATAGGTGGAAGACAGTCGGCCGCCAGCACCTCTGCAAAGTGCGCGCCGGCGCCAAAAACTGCAGGAGGTATGACTAAGACGGTCGCTCCAACCACCGAGCAAAATAAATACACCTATGCGGAGAAGCGGACTGCCGCGCAGACACTCCGCTCACATAACAGGAGCAAGATTGCCAACCCCTCAGCTGAATGGCTGAAGAAGGTGGAATGGGCGAAGACGGTGCTCCCCAACTACGGGCAAGAGAAGCCTAATGCTGTAAGTACACAGCCAAAGAGACAACGATCTCTAGAGTTGCCTGGACCTGCGGCAAAGAGATCTAGGGTCCAACAGAACCTATCATTTGCGGAGATAGCGCGGGACAAGGTTCTGATTGGACTGGTTGACAAGGGAAACCCCGGAGGCCGGATCCCAAGAAACCAGTGGAAGGCGGTCGAGGAGCAGCTAGCGGTCATCTGCATGGCTTTGCTCCGGCACTTCCCCCAACCGACGCCATGTTGCAAGGACGCAGGCTGGTTCCAGGGCAGCGTCAAGGTGGTGTCTTGCGACAGTCAGAGATCAGCTGACCTCTACAAGAAGGCGACGGAGAAGCTCGGAGAGGTGTATCCTGGGGCGAAAATCGTTGCACTAGATTGGTGTGACGTCCCCAGCAGACCACGAGCGAGGATATGGCTGCCGTCGTCCATCAACGCACCGGAGGACATCCTCTTTATGTTGCAAAGGTGCAACCCAAATTTGCCCACGCACGACTGGAAAGTCGTAAAGGTGGAACCTCACGAAGGGCCGATCAGCCAGGCCATCGTGGTCCTGAATAAGGAGTCAGTATCCCCAATAGAGGCCGCTCACGGGGAGCTGAACTTCGGATTCAGTGCCATCCGCATCAAAGTCTACAAGGGAGACTCTAACTCGAAGGAGGACCCGACCGGCAACCCAGCCGAGCAGGTCTTTCCCGAGGAGATAGAGGCTCCTGGAGATGATGAACCGGAAGATGGCTACTCAACCGACGCGTCGCTAAGCAGAGGGATGCAGGCGATGAACCCGGCGGACGAAGACGACGGCGACCTCAGCGGCAGCGAGGAAGCGGACGTCACAGTGGTGGAGGGGAACTCGGCAGATGTCGCTAAGACTACTGCAAGTGAACCTCCATCACAGTAAAGCAGCGTCGGCTGCCCTCCTGCTCCGCCTGGCTGACGGCGGGGCAGATCTAGTACTCATACAGGAGCCTTGGGTGGTAGGAGGCAAGGTTGCTGGACTGGGTACCAAAGATTTCAAGCTGCTGCTTGATCCAAGAGAAGGTAAAATGCTAACCTGCATTTTAGCCAAAAGGCACCTTAGCATATTTCTGATTCATAATTACAGCAACGGAGACAACACCGTAGTAAGTCTGGAACTTCCAGCGGCTACAATCAGGGTGGCTTCAGCTTACATGGCCTTCGAGAAGGAAGACCCCCCAGACGAGCTTGTCCGGACACTGGTCAAAGATAGCGAGGCGCTCAAAATAGGACTGGTAATCGGCTGCGACGCAAACGCTCACCACACTCAGTGGGGAAGCCCAACAAGCAACAACAGGGGTGAGTCTCTTTTTAACTTCATCCTTGACTCAAATCTATTTCTATGCAACAGGGGTAATACCCCCAACTTTATCACAAAAAGTAGCCAAACAGTCATTGACCTTACCATAGTGTCAGGTAATCTGCTAGAAGCTGTCAGAAACTGGGAAGTCTCAAACGAACACTCTTTCTCTGACCATAGATTTATAGAAACCACTTTATTACTAGACCCTCCTACTCCAGCTGAATTCGTCAACCTTAGACGTACCAACTGGCGCGCTTATAGGGAAGCCCTACTAAACATTCTTCCAATTGAACCCCCAAATGACAACAGTGATATACTCAGTCTTGATAACATAGTAGGGATGTTCACGAAAGCCTGCAACTCGGCTTTCGAAGCAGCCCACCCTAAACGCAAACCGAGAGGAACCAGAAAGCCTCCTTGGTGGACACAGAAACTTTCAGAACTCAGATCCAGTTGCAGAACCCTTTTTAACAGGGCAAAAGCAGGAAATGAGGATCTAAAATGGCAACAGTACAAGTTAGAACTAGCCTCCTACAAGAAGGCCATAAGGAAAGAAAAAAGATCAGCTTGGCAGACCTTCTGCTCAAACATAGAGGAAACAGCCGATGCAGCTCGGCTTAGGAAGATCCTCTCCAAAACAACCCCCTCCTTGGGGTACCTTCAAAAACCAAATGGCTCGTGGACAGACTCTAGTGAGGAGTCCCTAAGCCTACTACTAGACACCCACTTTCCGGGTAGTCTCCCGGTAGAACGTCTCCCAGAAAGTCATGCAGGTCTAAGCATTGACTTGGAAACGCTTCTTTCCGAACGCAACATAAGTTGGGCCATAAACAGCTTCAAACCCTTCAAATCACCAGGACCCGATCATCTCTCACCTGCGCACATCCAACACGCAGGTCAACTTGCCATCAACTGGCTAAAGACAATTTTCCGTACCATTCTTAGGATAGGAACGTTGCCATCAACATGGAGGGAAACAAAGGTAGTCTTTATACCCAAAGCGGGCAAAGCCTCGCACACGATGACGAAAGATTTTAGGCCCATAAGTCTGACATCCTTTCTCCTTAAGAGCTTCGAGCGACTGATTGGACTGCACATCAGGTCAGTCATGGACTCGAAACAGTTATCAGCAGCGCAGCATGCATATTCAAAAGGCAAGTCCACCGAATCAGCTCTACACGCGGTAGTCAGCCAAATCGAAAAGTCACTCAATCACAAGGAATACGCACTTGCTGCATTCCTGGACATAGAGGGCGCTATCAACAATGTTCTCCCTACAGCCATAACCGAATCCCTCACCGACCTGGGTGTTGAGATCCAAATCGTGGAGTTAATCCATAAATTGCTGATGAGCAGAATGGCAACCTCCACGCTAGGAATCTCAACACAAACAAGGCTCGTGAACGGGGGAACCCCTCAGGGTGGTGTACTCTCCCCCCTGCTATGGAACATCGCAGTAAATAAGCTGTTGTGCTACATGGAAGGTGGTGGATGCAAGGTTGTGGCATATGCGTACGATGTAGCCACTTTTTTCTCAGGAAAATTTCTTCAGACACTATGCGATCTAATGACCGCCAAACTTAAAATACTCTCTGACTTCACAACAGAAAGAGGTCTAGGGGTAAACCCCTCGAAAACGGAACTGGTGCTGTTTACAAACAGATACAAGATTCCTCAACTAAACCCACCAATATTAAATAACTGCTCTCTCTCCTTCAGTGACAACGCCAGGTATTTGGGGTTAATATTAGATAAGCGTCTGACATGGAGACTAAACAGCCAAGAGAGAATGAGGAAGGCAACAATTGCCCTCTACTCCTGCAAAAAGGCCATCGGAACGAAATGGGGCATGTCCCCAAAAATCGTCAACTGGATACACACAGCGATAGTTAAGCCTATTCTGCTCTACGGAGTGTCAATATGGTGGCCCGCGCTAATGAAGCAGACAACCACAACAAACCTAAACAAGGTACAACGAATGGCATCCTTATGCATAAGCGGAGCCCTTCGCACCACCCCCAACGAGGCGCTAAATGCTATTCTGAACCTTCCAAGTCTGGACTTAGCCGGCATGGAACGAGCTAAGATAGCTGCGGTTCGGATGAGGGACTTAGGGCAGTGGAAACCCCAAATATACGGTCATGCCAGGATACTCCAGCAAGACACAATGATCCCACCCAGTACAGATCTATGTAAACCTATTGAATACATCCACACCCCCTTTGAAGCATTGCTCCCAACCAGAGAAGACTGGGAACAAGGCCAGCCGGGCCCTACAGAGGCAGTCAATTTCTACACTGACGGCTCAAAATTAAATAATCAAGTCGGAGGAGGTATATACTCCGAACAACTTAATATCAGGAAATCCTTCAGACTTCCGGATCACTGTAGCGTCTTCCAGGCGGAAGTATTTGCCACAATTGAAGCTTTGATGCTTCTGAACGATGCAAACTGTCAGAATAAACTTATTAACATCTATAGTGATAGTCAGGCGGCTATCAGGTCGATTATCTCGACCAATACAAACTCCCACACCATATCAAACTGCCGCAAATCTCTGCACGAGATGGCTCTGCAGTTTAAAATTTACCTGATATGGGTCCCGGGTCACCGGAACATTACAGGCAATTGTATTGCAGATGAGCTGGCCAGGCATGGCACTACCGTTCCTCTCCTTCCGGACAAGGAGAACATTGGTATGCCGATGGCCACCTGCAAGCTTAACATTAGAAATCAATATAAGAAACTTGCGAGCCTAGCATGGACACATGTTAAGCACTGTCGCATCTCTCGCCAGACATGGCCAATCATCGACGCGAAGAGAACTTCGGAACTATTAAGACTAAACCGTACCGAGTGCGGAATTGTAATACGAGTGTTAACAGGCTACTGGTTGGTTGGCACACACGCAAGCAGATTGGGCGCGCCACGAAACGATTTCTGCAGAAGCTGCAGGGACGAGGAGGAAGAGGAAACGGTGGAACACCTGTTCTGTTCCTGCCCGGCCCTGAGCAGATCTAGACTGTACCACTTAGGGAATCCCTTCATGAGCAGTCTATCTGAACTGGCGAGCATAAGCCTAAAACGAATAATAAAATTCATTAAAGAAACCGGATGGGAATTATGCTAAGCCAGCTGCAATAATGGCAGCAGATTTTTAAGAAAGGGGATACAGATCCACGCGGTACCACAATGGACCTTTTAAGGACTAAGTGTGTCAATGATTTGGCAGCCGCTCTAACCTAACCTAACCTAATTTCGTGTTAGTCTAACAGGAACATTGACAAGATCTACAGATTCAATATCACCTCTTATAAGATTTAACATAAAAATGGTACCAAGAATTGTTGCACGATTTACAAGTGTAGGTAAATTAAGCAATAGTAATCTACTCTGATAGGAAGGTAGCCTTACGGTTTGATCTCAGTTCAAACTACGAAGGGCAAAAAGAAAATATTTTATTGTACCGACTCAATACGGTCAATGTGCACTTAATATTGTGGACTCCAAACCGAAGAACAATATTCCAAAACAGGACGGACAAGGGAGGTAAATAATTATTTGGTTGTATAAGGGTCATCAAATTCTTTTGACCAACGCTTTATAAACCCAAGAACACTCATGGCCTTGTTGACAGTGGGCATTATGTGGCATTCAAATTTAAGTTTTGGGTCCAAATATAACTCCATCGTCGAACCCGAAAAGTGTAACATTTATATCTTTATTTATTTCCATAAGTATTGGGTCCAGAAGGATACCTAAATCATTAACTGAATATATACCCCTATAATATGTACCCCTATAAAAAGTCATAACGTTGCATTTAAGGCAGTTATGTTGTACTCATACCATCCCTAAAAACAATCAATATATGACTGTAAGTTGAAGCCCAACGGTTTATCATTATATGATAAACAAAGCTTAACATCAGCAGCATACATAAGTATACGAGAATGTGTTATGATAGAGGGAAGATCGTTAATAAGCAAAGTAAACAGCGAAGGGCCCAAATGACTACACTGAGGCACACCAGATGTCACGTAGATCAATTTTGAAGCAGCGTTCTTGAATATAAAATTCTGAGTCCTAGTCCCATTCAAATAACTTGAAGTCCAAGTTAATTGATTACATGGAAACCCATGCTGACTTAATTTAAATAAGAGAAGAGAGTGGTTGACAGAGTCAAAGGCCTTACTAAAATCTGTATATATAACGTCAGTCTGCATTTTTATACCCGTTACTCGTAGAGTAAAAGGGTATACTAGATTCGTCGGAAAGTATGTAACAGGCAGAAGGAAGCGTTTCCGACCCCATAAAGTATATATATTCTTGATCAGGATCACTAGCCGAGTCGATCTAGCCATGTCCGTCTGTCCGTCTGTCCGTCTGTCCGTCTGTCTGTCCGTCCGGATGAACGCTGAGATCTCGGAAACTATAAGAGCTACGCTATTGAGATTAGGCGTGCATATTTCTGAGATTCCTGCACAGCGCAAGTTTGTTTTAGAAGAGTGCCACGCCCACTCTAACGCCCACAAACCGCCCAAAACTGTGGCTCCTACAGTTTTGATGCTAGAACAAAAATTTTAACTGAAATGTATTGTTCTTATCAATACCTATCGATTGAACCAAAAAAAGTTTGCCACGCCCACTTGAGCGCCCACAAACCGCCCACAAACTTCAAAATATCGTTAAAATGAACGCGGATATCTCGGAAAATATCAAAGATAGAGAAATGGGATTTCAGATTTAGATTCCGTAGGCTTGAGCGCAGCGCAAGTTTGTGACGCGAATATGCCACGCCCACTCTAACGCCCACAAACCGCCCAAGCCTGTGGCGCACACATGCTAGATAAAAAATTTTAACTGAAATGTATTGGTCCTTTCAATACCTATCGATTGATCCAAAAAAATCATTGCCACGCCCACTCTAACGCCCACAACGCTTAAATCTGTCTACCGCCGGTAGGTGGCGCATTTCAATGTCGCTTTGCTGCTTGCATATCTCCATTTCCCTTTGGTCCCTTTAGCTGAATAACGGGTATCTGATAGCCGAGGTACTCGACTATAGCGTTCTTCCTTGTTTTTTCTTAAATCCATTTATTACAATAGATGACAATTCAAGAAGGTTGGTGGTGATCTTCGCTTAACAAAGCCATGCTGACACGGTGATATCAGCGAGGAACATTAATGTTGCAAATGAGAAGTGATAATACGTTCAAATGCTTTAGGAATTGCCGACAATTTAAAAACACCTCTATAATTCTGGGCATCCACCTTCGCACCCTTATTGTGAAGTGGAATGATAAAAGAGTCCTTCCAGATAGTAGGAAAAACTGATGATGAAATAGACAAATTAAAAAGTTTGAGAATCGGTTTACATATGGTTGACGCACAAAACTTAAGCACACACCCGGGGAGTCCATCTGGACCGGAAGAATAAGTTGTTGCTAAATAGTTAGAATTTGACCAAACAGCCGAACTATAAGTAGTTGATGCCTCCATTGAGTTAAAACGTACCGATGAAGCCAAAGTTATAAAACTGCTTCGGATCATTTGAAAATTCAAATTTACATCGACTTAAATGCATAGAATAGCAAAGACTATTTAGAACATTAAAATCCGATCGAGCCACCACATATTTCGAAAAATAAGATGGCTTACCCGAGTTTTTATTCTTTTTATAAGTGTTATAACCTTAAAACGTTTTTAAGTCTTTGAAGCGCGTTGGTAAGCCAAGGAGGCCTGTTTAGCTTTGAAGGAAACCTATCAGGAACGCATCATTAAAAAAAGTATTTAACACTATATAGAATCAAACAAAAACACCTCTTAACGAGGTAAGAAGTAGTAGCGAACGCGCCTTTAACAAAAATTTCTGATATCAACAATTGTGACGAAAAATGATATTACATTCGATAAAATAAATAGACTATATTAAGCATAATGCTGTAAGTACACAGCCAAAGAGACAACGATCTCTAGAGTTGCCTGGACCTGCGGCAAAGAGATCTAGGGTCCAACAGAACAGGATGCAAGGTTGTGGCATATGCGGACGATGTAGCCATTATTTTCTCAGGAAAATTTCCTCAGACACTATGCGATCTAATGACCGCCAAACTTAAAATACTCTCTGACTACACAACAGAAAGAGGTCTAGGGGTAAACCCCTCGAAAACGGAACTGGTGCTGTTTACAAACAGATACAAGATTCCTCAACTAAACCCACCAATATTAAATAACTGCTCTCTCTCCTTCAGTGACAACGCCAGGTATTTGGGGTTAATATTAGATAAGCGTCTGACATGGAGACTAAACAGCCAAGAGAGAATGAGGAAGGCAACAATTGCCCTCTACTCCTGCAAAAAGGCCATCGGAACGAAATGGGGCATGTCCCCAAAAATCGTCAACTGGATACACACAGCGATAGTTAAGCCTATTCTGCTCTACGGAGTGTCAATATGGTGGCCCGCGCTAATGAAGCAGACAACCACAACAAACCTAAACAAGGTACAACGAATGGCATCCTTATGCATAAGCGGAGCCCTTCGCACCACCCCCAACGAGGCGCTAAATGCTATTCTGAACCTTCCAAGTCTGGACTTAGCCGGCATGGAACGAGCTAAGATAGCTGCGGTTCGGATGAGGGACTTAGGGCAGTGGAAACCCCAAATATACGGTCATGCCAGGATACTCCAGCAAGACACAATGATCCCACCCAGTGCAGATCTATGCAAACCTATTGAATACATCCACACCCCCTTTGAAGCATTGCTCCCAACCAGAGAAGACTGGGAACAAGGCCAGCCGGGCCCTACAGAGGCAGTCAATTTCTACACTGACGGCTCAAAATTAAATAATCAAGTCGGAGGAGGTATATACTCCGAACAACTTAATATCAGGAAATCCTTCAGACTTCCGGATCACTGTAGCGTCTTCCAGGCGGAAGTATTTGCCATAATTGAAGCTTTGATGCTTCTGAACGATGCAAACTGTCAGAATAAACTGATTAACATCTATAGTGATAGTCAGGCGGCTATCAGGTCGATTATCTCGACCAATACAAACTCCCACACCATATCAAACTGCCGCAAATCTCTGCACGAGATGGCTCTGCAGTTTAAAATTTACCTGATATGGGTCCCGGGTCACCGGAACATTACAGGCAATTGTATTGCAGATGAGCTGGCCAGGCATGGCACTACCGTTCCTCTCCTTCCGGACAAGGAGAACATTGGTATGCCGATGGCCACCTGCAAGCTTAACATTAGAAATCAATATAAGAAACTTGCGAGCCTAGCATGGACACATGTTAAGCACTGTCGCATCTCTCGCCAGACATGGCCAATCATCGACGCAAAGAGAACTTCGGAACTATTAAGACTAAACCGTACCGAGTGCGGAGTGTTAACAGGCTACTGGTTGGTTGGCACACACGCAAGCAGATTGGGCGCGCCACGAAACGATTTCTGCAGAAGCTGCAGGGACGAGGAGGAAGAGGAAACGGTGGAACACCTGTTCTGTTCCTGCCCGGCCCTGAGCAGATCTAGAGTGTACCACTTAGGGAATCCCTTCATGAGCAGTCTATCTGAACTGGCGAACATAAGCCTAAAACGAATAATAAAATTCATTAAAGCAACCGGATGGGAATTATGCTAAGCCAGATGCAATAATGGCAGCAGATTTTTAAGAAAGGGGATACAGATCCACGCGGTACCACAATGGACCTTTTAAGGACTAAGTGTGTCAATGATTTGGCAGCCGCTCTAACCTAACCTAACCTAATTTCGTGTTAGTCTAACAGGAACATTGACAGTTAGGCGGCTTGCAAGATCTACAGATTCAATATCACCTGTTATAAGATTTAACATAAAAATGGTACCAAGAATTGTTGCACGATTTACAAGTGTAGGTAAATTAAGCAATAGTAATCTACTCTGATAGGAAGGTAGCCTTACGGTTTGATCTCAGTTCAAACTACGAAGGGCAAAAAGAAAATATTTTATTGTACCGACTCAATACGGTCAATGTGCACTTGATATTGTGGACTCCAAACCGAAGAACAATATTCCAAAACAGGACGGACAAGGGAGGTAAATAATAATTTGGTTGTATAAGGGTCATCAAATTCTTTTGACCAACGCTTTATAAACCCAAGAACACTCATGGCCTTGTTGACAGTGGGCATTATGTGGCATTCAAATTTAAGTTTTGGGTCCAAATATAACTCCATCGTCGAACCCGAAAAGTGTAACATTTATATCTTTATTTATTTCCATAAGTATTGGGTCCAGAAGGATACCTAAATCATTAACTGAATATATACCCCTATAATATGTACCCCTATAAAAAGTCATAACGTTGCATTTAAGGCAGTTATGTTGTACTCATACCATCCCTAAAAACAATCAATATATGACTGTAAGTTGAAGCCCAACGGTTAATCATTATATGATAAACAAAGCTTAACATCAGCAGCATACATAAGTATACGAGAATGTGTTATGATAGAGGGAAGATCGTTAATAAGCAAAGTAAACAGCGAAGGGCCCAAATGACTACACTGAGGCACACCAGATGTCACTTAGATCAATTTTGAAGCAGCGTTCTTGAATATAAAATTCTGAGTCCTAGTCCCATTCAAATAACTTGAAGTCCAAGTTAATTGATTACATGGAAACCCATGCTGACTTAATTTAAATAAGAGAAGAGAGTGGTTGACAGAGTCAAAGGCCTTACTAAAATCTGTATATATAACGTCAGTCTGCATTTTTATACCCGTTACTCGTAGAGTAAAAGGGTATACTAGATTCGTCGGAAAGTATGTAACAGGCAGACGGAAGCGTTTCCGACTCCATAAAGTATATATATTCTTGATCAGGATCACTAGCCGAGTCGATCTAGCCATAACCGTCTGTCCGTCTGTCCGTCTGTCTGTCCGTCCGGATGAACGCTGAGATCTCGGAAACTATAAGAGCTACGCTATTGAGATTAGGCGTGCAGATTTCTGAGATTCCTGCGCAGCGCAAGTTTGTTTTAGAAGAGTGCCACGCCCACTCTAACGCCCACAAAACGCCCAAAACTGTGGCTCCTACAGTTTTGATGCTAGAACAAAAATTTTAAATGAAATGTATTGTTCTTATCAATACCTATCGATTGAACCAAAAAAAGTTTGCCACGCCCACTTGAGCGCCCACAAACCGCCCACAAACTTCAAAAAATCGTTAATATGAACGCGGATATCTCGGAAAATATCAAAGATAGAGAAATGGGATTTCAGATTTAGATTCCGTAGGCTTGAGCGCAGCGCAAGTTTGTGACGCGAATATGCCACGCCCACTCTAACGCCCACAAACCGCACAAGCCTGTGGCGCACACATGCTAGATAAAAAATTTTAACTGAAATGTATTGGTCCTTTCAATACCTATCGATTGATCCAAAAAAATCATTGCCACGCCCACTCTAACGCCCACAACGCTTAAATCTGTCTACCGCCGGTAGGTGGCGCATTTAAATGTCGCTTTGCTGCTTGCATATCTCCATTTTCCTTTGGTCCCTTTAGCTGAATAACGGGTATCTGATAGCCGAGGTACTCGACTATGGCGTTCTTCCTTGTTTTTTCTTAAATCCATTTATTACAATAGATGACAATTCAAGAAGGTTGGTGGTGGTCGATCTTCGCTTAACAAAGCCATGCTGACACGGTGATATCAGCGAGGAACATAAATGTTGCAAATGAGAAGTGATAATACGTTCAAATGCTTTAGGAATTGCCGACAATTTAAAAACACCTCTATAATTCTGGGCATCCACCTTCGCACCCTTATTGTGAAGTGGAATGATTAAAGAGTCCTTCCAGATAGTAGGAAAAACTGATGATGAAATAGACAAATTAAAAAGTTTGAGAATCGGTTTACATATGGTTGACGCACAAAACTTAAGCACACACCCGGGGAGTCCATCTGGACCGGAAGAATAAGTTGTTGCTAAATAGTTAGAATTTGACCAAACAGCCGAACTATAAGTAGTTGATGCCTCCATTGAGTTAAATCGTACCGATGAAGCCAAAGTTATAAAACTGCTTCGGATCATTTGAAAATTCAAATTTACATCGACTTAAATGCATAGAATAGCAAAGACTATTTAGAACATTAAAATCCGATCGAGCCACCACATATTTCGAAAAATAAGATGGCTTACCCGAGTTTTTATTCTTTTTATAAGTGTTATAACCTTAAAACGTTTTTAAGTCTTTGAAGCGCGTTGGTAAGCCAAGGAGGCCTGTTTAGCTTTGAAGGAAACCTATCAGGAACGCATCATTAAAAAAAGTATTTAACACTATATAGAATCAAACAAAAACACCTCTTAACGAGGTAAGAAGTAGTAGCGAACGCGCCTTTAACAAAAATTTCTGATATCAACAATTGTGACGAAAACTGATATTACATTCGATAAAATAAATAGACTATATTAAATTTATGATTTCGGCCCGCGACAGTAAATATTTATTTACCTACATGTAAATTTTCTGTTGTAGCGTGCCGAATACATAAATTTAATATAGTTTATTTATTTTATCGAATGTAATATCATTTTTCGTCACAATTGCTGATATCAGACATTTTTGTTCAAGGCGCGTTCGCCACTACTTATTACCTCGTTAAGAGGTGTTTTTGTTTAATATCAGAAGTTTTTTTTTGCTCAAGAGTTAAAGTACCCCAATACCTTGACTAGGAGTCGTCCCCATGAATATTAAACTTTTTAATAACAAGTTTTATCGCTTCAATTACCTATTTTAATAGCACAACTTTGGAATCTCAAGGGCTGTATAGTTTCAGATTCCACGAGAAACCTGTCGTTTCTTACATTTCCCGCCGAACTAGCGGGTTTTCCAAAGTGGTAGAACAAATAGATCAAGTTTCCTATTTCGATTATCTTCATGCAAGTAAAGGACCCTAAAACCATAACAGATTTTCCGTTTGAAAAAATCTAATAAGAATATTTTTCATCAAATTGGTTTTTTTCATGTTTATTCCAATAAGTATGGAATATTTCGTATACGGAGCTGAAACGAGTTGAACTTTTTATCGCTTAATATCTTCCAAACGATAATTTTGAGGGAAAAAAGTGTTATAAATCAAAAGTTGAGGAATCTCAAGGGCTGTATGATTTAAAATTTAAAAAGAAATCGTTTGACTCAATTTTGAGAAAATAGTCAAAAAGTGGTTTAAAAAAATAACTTTTTATCATAACTCTAAATCTATTATATTCAGACAACTTTACTATATGAAGGGTATTTAGCAAATTAAATTATATTTTCAGAGGTATATAGCACGTTTCTGTAGCATTAGTTGTTTAGATACAATAGGCATTTTAAATCTGCCTTTTTTTTTGATTTTCCGCTAAACTAGCTGGTTTTTCCAAAAGTCGTAGAACAAACGTTTTCTATTTTAAGCTACTTTATACACCTATAGGGTTTCTAAAACCCTAAAACTAAGATGGGATGCATACAAACCCACAAACAAAGGGACAAACATTTTCATTTTGTGAAGAAGAAGAAAATCTTCTCTTTTGAATTACTTTTGAACGATACATCGGGTTTTAACAAGTGAGGTGTCATTCGACGCGTATTCTCAGTAAGAACAAAACTAGCTAAACAGCCGGGGGATTTTTCCCACCGTATTCAGCAGCTCCAATTTTCTAAATTTTTACTTTTACACTTTCACCGCCTTTTTTCCCAAACAAATCTATATTTTGAAAGTCTTGGTATGCAATCTTCTTAGTTTTTGCGATACCTTTCGATTGGTGTATCACTCGTTACGATCGGACCATAATGGCAGATTTTTTAATTCTGCGGCTTTATATAGTAGTTGTCTTCGCACGCTCTCTTGCGCGCTTCGCCACTACGTGTACTGCCGTCCACAGTGATAGTTCAGTGGAAATATCCATACAATTGTACGAGTCTGTCCAATTACATTGAGAAATCATATCGTTAAGTATATTATAGTCACATTTTCGAAAACATCTCATTTTAGTTGGACAAACTGAAGGAGAGGGGGTATCAATGCAGGGGAGGCATATCGTCAATTCCATTGTTGGATGATATCGCCCTTCAGGTACAAAAAGAGCGTCAATTCTAGATACCGTGACTTCAGACGGGTCTGAAAGAAACACGAGATCTTATTGTCTATTTAATGAATTTCGTATAAAGCTCACTTGCTGTAACGATAATTCTAAATCATAGACGGATAAAGGTATAACGACAAGTGAGTCAGTAGGTAGAGACCAAGAAATGTCAGGGAGATAAAAGTCACCCAAAACAATCAAAAGGTCTCTGTTAGAAAGAAACGATAGAACAGATTTTATCGCAGTCAGATGGTGCTCATAAATTATTAAATCAGAGCCAGGTGGAATATAGGAACATGTAACAAAAATGGATAAGGATTGCAAGGAAACTTTCACACTAACAAATTCAATTTCGTAAGGGGTATCATAGTGCATTTTTTCGGATGTTAGGCTAGTGGTAACGGCAATCAACACACCGCCTCCCCTACGTGAGGAGCGATCGGTCATATAGGCAATAAAGTTATTTGACAGAACTTCAGAGTCAGATATCTCTGGTTTCAGCCAAGTTTCCGTAAAAGCCAAAATATCTGCAGTAAGTGCAGAGGAGTCAGCATAAAGCTTGGGTATCTTTTAATTTAGTCCCCTAACATTTTGACAAACCAAAAATAAACTTTTTAGTTTTTTGGCGCAGTGGATGGTCTTTATTTTTTCTCGGTTTATTGGAAACAAATTCTTTTATTACTTAATCATCATTAAGCCAAAAGCTTTCAGAAAGTAGTACCTTAAACACATCAGGCGGTGCAAATATTTTAATAGAGGATATACTACGAGCGTATGAAAATCAAAATTGTTCAACTGAAATATTCTCGGATGGGAATTTTTCACGTATAAATTTCAAAACATCCTCAGATGTGGTATCTGGGGTGTGTCTTGAAACAAATAATTGCTTCCTATGTGGAACAACTGACAGTTTCTTACGTCCCCCAGCAGCAGATTGAACCACACTAAGCTGATAGCCAGAAACGGTACCTTCTGTACCTATAGGTACGGTCGGCACCGTAGCCGGCACTGAAGATTTTTTTACCACCAGACTTCGAGAAACAGTGACTCCACCTGAATCAGCTGTATCCATAGGCACAGTTGGTTCACTTACCCCTGTGTCAACAGAAACTGCTGCAACTACCAAGTTCGGATTTGGGGTGGAAGAGTATAATTTAAAAACTCATCTGAAGTCCCTCAAGAAGTTGGAGTCTTGTTTTTGAATCGCTCAATCTAGCTTGGAGGAGCAGGATTTTAAATTTATTGCCAGTGAAATGCCAAGCAAATTTTAATCCAAATTATCTTCCTTGCAGAGGGAGCTCGGCAGGCAAGCGAAAACTAATCATTGCTCGACGATGGGATCGAACGCTTCTGACGCGCCGTCAATAATTGTCTTGTCCAAAAAGATCCCGCTTGCCTAAATTGAAACTGTCTAGATTTATCGGGCCTTACACTGAAAGAGCCAGTTTCTACTCTATGTATGAAGTAGTCATTAATAAGGAGGCTAAGCTGACTTCAATCGAAAAGTTTAAGCATATGCTCTCCTGTTTATGTGGTACAGGTGGAGACCGAAAGTGCGTTGGAAATTTAGGATTTTAACTACCAAATTGTATTGGATATTCTCAAGTCGTATTATACAGGCTCATATAAGAGACATATTTCGGTTCGAGAGAGTGGACACTTCAATTGCATAGTTGCAGGCCTCACATTTTCGGGCAATGGATTCATTTGTTCACGCCTTACTTCAGAGGATCGATAAGGCCACGCTTGCCAAACGGCAAGAAGTCTAATCAAATCACTACCATAGTGGCAAAAATTATCCATATTTTTGAAAAGTAGATGTCGATGGCGATGCAAGGAAACCCATGGTAGGTTTGCAAGTCTAAAAAGGACATGAGTACAAATCAAAGAAAGACAATTGCAGCTATAGTCAAAACGGCGACATTCTATATTATAGACAATTAGTTTAGAAGCTTGCCATCCGCCTCATTGCCCGTCGCGTCATCCGTCGTGCAGTCGTCCTCGAAACCCCTTGCATCCCAGTGATCAGTTGAGGCGGTGCTTCACGCAACCGCAGTTGTCCTAACTAAAAATACGCAGTTAAATTTGCCGTAAGATCATGTATAGCCGTAACTTCGAAAATAACTGACCAACAGCCTATTCACACAATCGCCGTTGACTCGTTAAGCATTCCATCGAAAGTTCAGCTCGCTGATCCGTTATTTTTCGTGCCGCAGCGCATTGATATACTGTTAGGCGCCAGTTTTTTCTTTGGGTTGATATGTTGATCAGATGCGTTTGAAAGAGTAGCACGTCAGTAGTATGAAACCGCGGATTGTGGCACAATTAGCATATTTACGGACCCGCCCCAAAGCCCCAGCCCCCATTTGTAGTTTTATTTACAATTAAAAAGTCTGTAGCATATTTTGTAGGATATTATAATATTTTTTCATTTATTTTATTCTTGTGAACATGTTTCATTTCAAATATTATTAAATGTATTATATACACTGGTCGGCATAAGTACAATACTTTGACGAAACAAAAATTAAATATACTCATAATTTGAACTTACTTCTTGTAAATTTTGGCATCAATGGAAAGGTATATTAAGTACCGCTTAAATGATGCAATACTTTTCCTAACCCATTCAGTACTTATTGAAAATTTTGAATTTGTGTGAAAGTCTACTTTTTAAATTTTATTTTTTGATTTTATTATGATTTTTTGAAGGTGACAATGTCGGAAAAAAATTGTATGAAAAAGAAAAAAATATGGCTCAAATCCACATTTCTAAACATTTTCAAAAAATCATCAAAAATATAGGCAAAATGATTGTTGAAAATTGCTTTTTGCAGTTACTATTATTTTTGTTTGGAGAAACTATTGGTTTCAAAAAATTTAAGTTTTCAAGACGATGAAAAAAGTTTAACGAGTAAGTTTTCACACAAATTCGTCCTTTTCAATAAGTACTGAATGGGTTAAGAAAAGTATTGCATTATGCAAACGGCATTTAAATTACCTCCCCATTGATGCCAAAGCTAACCAGAAGTACGTTCAAGTTATGAGTATGTTTAACTTTTGTGTTTTTCAAAATACTTATGCCGACCAGTGTATATTTGTATATAATTAATTTGATGGCTCCATTTCGATGAACTCTTACTAACCTCTCTAAGAAATAAAATAATATACCGATTATTATACTTCGATCAAAACGCAGATTTCGGCATATCTCCCATAGATAGATGCAAAATAGTTCTCATATTTTTTAGTTTCTCAGATGTTGGAATATTTTCAAAACATCCATTTGTACCACACCCAGTACCTCCAGAAACGGAAAAAACATAACCGGCCTAATAAGTCATGGATAGGTGTTAGTAATTAAGTATTCAAAGCATATTGTTCAAAAGGGGATAATGAGATAGCGCCCCTTGGTGTGATTTTCTTGTTCTGATAGCTGAGAATTAATTTGAAACAAATTAATTTTTAATTAAAAATGTATATGTACCTCATATCTACAGAAGAATTTAAGTATATTGCCACTAGAACATGTTTCGAAGGCATCCTTGCCTAAGATAGCGTCGTATTTTGAATAAGTTTAATAAACACTTTAATTACAATGCTCGTCTGGTTTTCCTGATTCACGATGGTGGTAGAGCTGTTTGGACTTAATATGACTGTTACACTTTGTTATTAGATGGTCACAAGGTGTTTTCTAGTTGTTCACAAGTTGTTGAGTAGTTGTATACTAGTTGCTTACGAGCTGTTTAAAAGCTGTTTGGAAGCTGTTTTGCAGCAGCTTTTAGAACAATGTAGCTATTAAAAAACCTTAACTTTTTCTTATTCTTTCGTCTTAGCATGTATCGATGGTTTTTAGGGTCCCATTATAAATTTATCATTAACTTCGATAACCTTACATCGCAAAAATAACAGTTATTGACTACACTACAACGTATCATTTATAATATGAGTAAGTTCTATTTCACCAGCAGGGAATTAGTGGGATCCAAAAATTCATTTGCTTTATGAGAGAAAACTGAAATAAAACACTGCATGAAATAAAGTCATGAATCATAAAGTATATAAAGTTTAAATGCAAAACAATGAGCTTGTCCCGAATTCTATTACCAAATCAGTTGTGTATAGGCACACTTTAATGATTTACTCTATCATTTTTTCTCACCCACAATTTATATCTTATTAAGGATGTCCCTTTTTTTAACCGTACACTGACTGTTAGAAACAATACAAATAGTAAGGGTTGCTAAAAGTCCACAGCGAAGGTGCAAAGGCACAGACTGAAAATAGTCATAAAAAATTTAAAAGACTCAAAAACTAATACACAGGGTTAGCCATACATTTTTTACCAGCACAATTATAATTTAAAACCCAACTGACAGAGGGTCAAATGACTGTGACAGTAAAACGTAAATATGATTTGGTAAATTTTTTTCTTGGTCAAATTATATATCAACCGGATAAAGGAAAGAAAACGAAAAGTTAATCGTTTTCCAATACGTCATTCAATTTTAAGAATTCGCAGCGTCAAAACCGAATTCTTCTTTTTCCCAGGAAAAGGAGTGGTAAAAAGATTACTACAACAAGGCGAACTTTAAGAAAACATCTAAGCCATACGTTTATTATGATAAAAGAAGATATATATTTATATAAAGATACATGGAGGTTTTCATTTTTTATTTATTGATTATTTTAGAAAGGGATTTTACTTTAATTATTTTTAATGTAATAATTCTTAATGTAATATAAATTTTTACGTGCCTATTAAATTTAACAATAAAAGTTCCAGTTTTCTCTCCTAAAGTAAGTGAATTAAAATTGAATTTTTGGATCTCGCTAATTCTGCGCCGGTGAAATAAAAGTTGCTCATACTTAATAATGATGGTTGCCAACCCCGCCCCTCCATCGAAACATAGATTGGTTCCTGTATTTCATACTTAATATATTTCAATCCTTCTCTAACTAATATCCTTTCTATCATGTAAACTGGTTTAGAATTGTTTTGCATGCTTCGACCCCTAGCCATACCCATAACTAAACAAATTTTACCTTTCCAATGGCTGCCCCAGTTACCTGTAATTTACGTTCAATATGATTTTATCTTTTCTCTTCAAAGAAATATACACATTTTTAAAAACTGAGGGTGGGGTTCATTGACTTCCTCTAATTTATTTTCTACATATTTCTGATCCCTTCATAACCATTTTATTTTATTTTAAATGATTTTGTTTCGTTATTCATTTCATTATTATTATTATTTAGACGTCTAATAATATAAATTTAAATAGTTATCTAAAAATTCCCCTTCTTCAGGTTTTATACCCTTGAGGAGGGTATAATGATTTCCGTCAGAAGTTGGCAACGCAGTGATGGAGACTTTTCCGACCCCATAAAGTAGATAAATTCTTGATCAGCATTATTGGTAAGTCGATCTAGCCATGTCCGTCTGTCTGTCCGCCTGTCCGCTTCTAAAGCAGAAAAAAATCTCTGGCCGCATCTCTCTATTTCCTATAACTCTCTCTCTGCTCTATCGGTTAGCTTCTGTTAACGTCGTTTTTGAGAGTGTACAAAATGTTAGCCTTAAAAACTTAAAAACAATGCATTTTAAATCAACCGTACATATGGTTAATGGATTGTGCGGCATAGGTCCACACTTTTAGCCAAAATCGGAGACGAACGCATGATCGGCTCGGAAAAAAATTAAGTTTCCCGAACCGGATGTCGGTTTGGGCCCATAAGTTGGGGTTCAAATGGCTTCCCCGTATAATGCACATAAAATTTCAAAACTTCTGGTTGAGTAACAAGACTTTCAAACATTTTACGATCTTACGGGCTCTGGAAGGCCTTTGCACCTCTTCTCTATAACACAATTCAGACTTATTTTGTCCATTCCAATATTAGGTATGATGGTTGGAGCTGCTAAATTCCAGATTATCAGAGTTGCTAAGCGAATACTACATCCTCCAAATGTACGTTTTTATATGTGTATGCAGATTTTATATTTTTTTGGGGATACATGAAAAAGTTTGTACATATGTTTGTTAACGTTTTTGATGTAGTGCCCACACAATTTAACTGTTGAATATTTTATCTGGTTTAAAAAAGTAGGCACACTAGGACTTGTCGATCTGGGTGTCGTTGGTTTTTTACATGTAACGGAAATATTTTCCCATCTCTCACCTTGTAACCTTTCCTAAAATTTTTTTTAAATCAAAACTATAATTCCTTATGGACTTTACTGGTGCTTCACACTTTGACTTAGAATTGCATCCATTGTTATCCAAATTGTGAAAGCAGAAAAAAACGGGCTCTTTCTGATCTTTGCTCTCTCGCCCAGCTTTTGCTAACGTTGTTTATGCGAGAGCTGTCTTTGAAAATCTTTCGGAAGTCATCGAAACTGCCATGGCTGACATAAAAACAAATAAAGCGCTGACAAAAATGGATTTTACTGGTGGTTCACATTTTGACTTAGAATTGCATCCATTAAATAATCGGGCGCGAAAAAAAAAATTAAGTGTCCCAACGGGTTGTCGGTTCGGGCTAATCAGCTGGGGTTTCCCCAAATAATGGAAAAAAATCACCTCTTTTGGTTGAACAAATTTCGCGATCTTTAAGAGGTCCTGGAAATCCTTTGGAGACGAATTTCAGAAAATCCTTTCTTTAACACGATTCGAACCCAATTTTTTCCATAACTTGAGATCTTATGGTTTTGGGCAAGGGGCAATCGATTTTAACCTTTTTAAAGATTAAGACTATAATAAAAATAGGTGAACTTTTACCAAGCTCTATAAGAAATAAAATAATATTCCGGTTATTATCCTTCGCTCGTAACGCACATTTCCGCATGTCTCCCATAGATAGATATAAAATAATTCTCATAAGTTATTTTCCAAATATTTGTTTCCACCACAAGAACCTTTAGAAACCGAGACAACGTGATCGGCTTGATAGATCAAGAACAGGTGTTAGTAATTAAGTATTCAAAGCATACCAATTTAAAACAAAATACATTTTACAATACAATTGTATTTGGACCTCATTTCCACAAAAGAATTTAATTAAAGAGCATTAGAACATGTTTCGATGGCATCCCAGTTTAAGATAGCAGCGTCTTTTTATTAAATTTATTTAACTCTTTAACTAAAAGGTTCATCTTGTTTTCCTGATTTACAAGTATGTTTATGATAAATATCGGTTTCTAGTTTTTAACTAATTGATTTATATTTGTTTCCTATTTGTTCACTTGCTGTTTTCTAGTTGATCACCAGCTGTTTAAAAGCTGCTTGGAGGCTGTTATACGTAGTTTAATTGTTATGATAAGCAAGGATGTTACCTACAAAACACAAGGTGGATCTGTAAAGGATTGCTAAAATGCCACGACGCAGGCAAAAGTGAATCGTTGCGCCTTGCATAACAAAATGATACCCGATCATTGATGGACTTTTACGATAGTTATGCTGAAAGAACAATATTACTAGTTATGATGAAAAATTCTTTCATCATAATTATTAAAAATGGAGCGTAAAAACTGTTATGATAAGCAGGATGTTACCTACAAAACACAAGGTGGATCTGTAAAGGATTGCTAAAATGCCACGACGCAGACAAAAGTCAATGGTTACGCTCTGCATAACAAAATGATACCCGATCATTGATGGACTTTTTACGATAGTTATGCTGAAAGCTCAATATTACTAGTTATGATGAAAAGTTCATTCATCATAATTAGTAACAAGAAAGAAAGTTAACTTCGGCAAACCGAAGTTTGTATACCCTTGCTGCTATAATTATTAAATTTTAAAAAACAAAAATATTATATTCCCAATAGTGTAAGATAATATGTCAAAAAACAACGAAGCTATAATTTGTTTCATAATAATTCCCACCAATTTTCCGATCGTTCCTATGGCAGCTATATGATATAGTCGTCCGATTTTGATAAAATTAATTCTTAATTCAGAACTAATTAAAAAACGTTATTTCCAAGCGTAGGAAGTTATATGTTAAAAAACACCGAAGCTATAATTTGTTTCATATTATTTTTCCATCAATTTTCCGATCGTTCCTATGGCAGCTATATGATATAGTCTTCCGATCTCGAAAAGACTTAATTCGAAATTGAAAACTAATTAAAAAATGTTATTTCCAAGCTTAGGAGGTTATATGTTAAAAAACACCAAAGATATAATTAAAAAAAAATTTTTTTTTCGATTATTCTTATGTGAGATATAAGATATAGTTGTCCGATCCGATTGGTTCCGACTTATATACTACCTGCAAAAGATATACGACTTTTGGGAAAGTTTCAGCCCGATAGCTTTAAAACGGAGAGACTAGTTTGCGTAGAAACGGACGGACAGACGGACATGGCTAGATCGACTCGTCTAGTCATGCTGATCAAGAATATATATGCTTTATGGGGTCGGAAACGTCTCCTTCACTGCGTTGCAAACTTCTGACTGAAATCAATATACCCTCTGCATGGGTATAAAAATGGAGCCTAAAAATAGTAAGCTACCTTTTCTTGATTCATGGTTACATGCTGCTAGGGTGAAAAGTTGATAAAAATTAACCAAATTATACCTAAAAAACCATGAAGGGTATTCAATATTTTACAACTGCTCAGTATTGATTGATTTTTACGTGTCAACGATTGCAGGGCGCAATGCGGATTGCGGTGTACAATTGCAATATAAAGAAGTTTTTTTTATAAAGTGATTGTCAAGATCATTTGATTGGCATAGTGGAGTTTTAAAGGTATAATGTTTTACTTTATAGACGTCGTTATGGATCGGTAATCAGTCATCGAGAAATCAGCCAATAAATTAGGACATTTTATTGGTAATTAATCCATGCATGAAAAAAAGTTTCTGAGGACATATCACTTGTTGGGATCGGACTCTAACTAACGGAGGTATTGACCAAAGAAATTACACAAATTTACATTTTCTAGCCTTATTTTAATAGCTAGTTATACCAGTTACTCGTAGTGTAAGATGGTGTACTGGATTCGTCGTTCAGCTTTAAAACCACGTTTTCTAGACTAATATCGTTTTAATGGGAACGCTGGTATCACTCGAAATATTTTCCAGAGTAAAAGGGTATACTAGATTCGTTGGAAAGTATGTAACAGGTAGAAGGAAGTATTTCCGACCCCATAAAGAATATATATTCTTGATCTGGAAAACTGTAGCTCCTACAGATTTAATGCTAGAATACAAATTGTAACTGATATCATCAATACCTAGCGATTGATCCAAAAAATTGCCACACCCACTTCAACGCCCTTAAGCCACCCCAAACTTCAAAAGTCGTAAGTATGAACGCGGGTATCTCGGAAACTGTTTAAGATAAAGAACTGGGATTTAAAATTTACATTCCGTAGCTTTGTGGGCAGCGCAAGTTTGTTACGCAAATATGCCACGCCCACCTTGACGCCACCAAACCTCCCAAAACTGTGGCTTCCAAATTTTCATGCTAAAAAAATATTTAACTGAAATGTAATAGTCTTGTCAATACCTATCGATTGATAAAAAAAAGTCTGGCACGACCACTTTAACGCAAACAAACCGCCCAAAAACTGTGGCGCCCACAGTTTTCAGGCTAGAGAAAAAATTTTAACTAAAATGTATGTGGCCCCAGGAATCCGTTGAATGACAAACTCCGCAGACGACTTGATATTATTACAATGTTTAATTTATTATAAACATTTGGGTCACTTATTGACAAACATTCGGTTCTGGCTTAAATTATAATTTCACAAAATTGTGGCAACTTGCGTCTGTAGCGAACGAGATCTTGACTGACTCTCATACGATTTTTTAACTCGGTTCCTTTCGTTCTGTTCTCGATCGTGTTATTCTAGAATCGACGACCACTCCTAGTTTCTCTTTTTAATTGCTCTTCTGGTTTTCCTACATGTATTTGTCTCGTCCATACCAATTAATTGACGTAAAAAAGTTTGCCACGCCCACAATCACCCATAACGCTTAAATCTGTCTGCCGCCCACATAACCATATATTGAGTTCGCGGGTAGGATGCATTTTAATCTCACTTTGCTACTACCATACCTCCATCTCGCTTTGGTCCCTTTAGCTGAGTAACAGTATCTGATAGTCGAGGCACTCGACAATAGCGTTCTTTGTTGTTTTCTTTTGAGTTTTACTACCTTAAGAAATATTGTATAAATTATTTTGAGTAAAAGATCCAAAAGATAAGTTTGTCCTTTAAATGTTTAAGCCAGCTTTCCGAAAATTGATGGCAGATCGGAAGCGCTATGACTGGTTAAGTAAAAGTATATAATTTTATTACTTGATGCTTGATGCTGATGTCCATTTTTACACATTAATTGAGTTGTTACAAGACTAGATAAATTAAATAAAGGGCACAAATATAACTAAGTCTTTATTATGCGCATTTCAACAGTATGTTGGTTTTAAAGGGAAAAATGTAGATAAACCATGGACTACGACAAGTGATTCTGTGATTTTAGCTCATCAAGCAACATCTAAAAGACATGTTTTTCGAATTTATGAGTGATACCAGCATGTCAAAAGTGTTTTAAAGCTGAAGTCAAAAAAATTATTTTTGTTGTGTTCCGATTAAAAGGAGACGACAGATCGGGTTGAGACTTAATGTCCAACTGACTTTATTCGGCTCTGTATAGCTGTGGTATTTTTGGTATGTTAGAGTGTACATGATAACAGAGAATATCGATAAAGTAAACGGCAAATGGCCAAGATTTCGTGATTATGATACATATCACATCTCTTTCCTTAATTTACATTTTGTTAGTAGTTTTATGCTTTCTGAAATCTGGGGGTTGGAAACGGCTGACAACTTGGCGCGAACGAGTACTGCTGAGGATGGGGATACAAGATCGACGTGGCTGTGACGGTTGGAGCTCATCTAGCTGCATTGGTGCTGGTACTTCATTGGAAGCTTGGGTGGATTGGAGAGGCTGTGGTGGGCTAGATGTCTGCTGTTTTTCATGTCTTGGGCTTGGCGGTGTTGTGGGTGGATTGGAAGTGTCGGGCATCCACCAAAACGGAGTGTTGTCATCTTTGGAGCTGCTACTGAGGTCATCGTGATCAGATCTCGGCTTGATCTGATTTATGTGGCGCCTAATAACACCTGTGGATGTTCGAAGAATAAATACCATACGGCCTATGAACCGATCGATGACAGCTTTTATCCACTTTTCTCCCCTGGCGTAATTTTTGGCAAATACTTTTTGGTTCGGCGAATACTTGTTTGGTTCGATATACTGGCTTTTAGTCTGTTTTTCAAAAAGTTGACTTAAGATCGTACGCACAGGGCGACCATGAAAAAGTTCTGCATGACTTTTTCTTTCTGAGTTCGGGGTGAAGCGCTCAGCAAGTCCATTTGATGCTGGGTGGAAAGGAGCTGTTGTTAGGTGAACAATTCCATGTTGAAGGCAAAATTCCTCAAAGGTTTCTGCAGTGAGTTGCGGTCCATTATCACTGACAATAGTTTTGGGGTAACTCTCAATTGCAAATATAGCTGTGAGCGCTGATATAGTGCTTGCAGTTGTAGTGGACGACATTTGTCTATGTCATAAGTCTATGTGTATCCTTTCCCAGGCACTTGTAGCTTTTGGCCAGCTTTGAAACTCTTTTACCGGGGCTGGGTTGCCTACCTTGCATACGCTGCAACTCTTTGTTAGCAGTGCTATGTCGTCGTCGATACCTGGCCACCAAACATGCTGTCGTGCTAGTTGTTTCATGCGAACTATTCCCCAGTGACCGTCGTGAAAAAGTATAAGAATTGTACTTCGAACGTTTCGAGGAATAATAGTTCTGTTGACATCAGAATGGAGATATAGCAGCTTGTTGTTGATCGTCAAGGCAAATCTGCGGCTGAAGTAAGGTTGTATTTCGGTATCATCCTGTTGTTCATCCCTTATAAACTCGTCTAACTCCATTTGTAAACATGCGTCTTCGAGGTCAATTTTGGAGAAATGCGTGCCGTGACGAATTTTGTGTAAGAAAGATTCACGTGTCGGCAGTGGATATTGCTCGATATCCAATTGGGAATTGACGCCCTGCTTGAAATCGCCGCAGATTCGTAGTGCTCCACCTGGCTTCAGTGCTAGTACTATTGGCGATGCCCAGTTGCTAAATTTTATGGGTTTCCAAATACCTGCTTCTATAAGACGCTGCGCTTCTTGAACTTATCCAATTGGGCAAACGGAATTTGCCTGCTTTTGTAGAACTTTGGTACGGAATTCGGTTTATCGTACCAATAGCCGGCTCAAATACCTCCTTATATCTCTGGCAAAGATCTGTCATTTGAGTCCCCTGCTTTTCAATGACGTTTGCTGAATTTCAAAATTGAATGTTTCAAACAAATCCAAGCCGAACAGATTATTGGAGTTCTCCACATTAGCCACAATTATCACATTACCACATTTGCCAATTCGTGGCCAGACTTTGCTACAGTGTGTAGCTCACTCAGTACAGGAATTTGTTGTTGGCCAAATGCGTGCAAGATTCGATCGCACTTCTGCTGTCTCGGGCTGTTTAGCTTTTTGTATGTATTGGCATTCAATACTGACACCGTTGCATTTGGAAGGATACAATTGTATTGAAGAGCTCCACTTCAATCACAGTTATGTTTCCTTCAAACTTGACCAAGCTGGAAACGTTGTAAATTGTTTGAATTGACTCTGCGGTTTTGTTTCGGGTTTTTTGTTGATCGTTGTTTTTTTTGTCTCTGCTCTGCTTGGATAAGCAAACGACAGCTATGTGCCCCTTTCTGGCACATTTGTGGCAAATTGCCTCCCGAAACTTGCAATTTTCGCGAGAATGAGTGACCGCAGCCAGAGCACGATTTTAAAGCAGTCTTGCCGCCCTTAACATCAGAAAAATTGCGTTTTTGATGATCTGCCTTTTGTGTGTATACTGCGATTATATCAAGAGCTCTCTTCTCACTCTCCTTGATTACTGCCACTGACTTTGTTGTTGCCTCGTAAGTTTCGGCAATTGAAAGAACGTCTTCGAGCGACGGCTGCAACTTCTGCAAGCGGCTGTGCGAGTTGCGACGAATGGAGTGTGCACAATTATTTGATCGCGGACCATTTCATTAACGTAATTAAATGAACACCCATCGGATTGGCAAACAAATTGACACTCTCTAGCGATGCCACGTAGATCGGCGACCCATTCCTTATGTGTCTGTGAGTCCCGCACCTGACGTTTGAAGAATTCGTACCGTGCAGCAACAATATGACGCTTCTGCTTGAAATGTTCTGTTAGTTTTTCCGTTACTTGTTCATATGTCTGCTGGTCCAAGTTTTCGCTACCAAACAGATTTTTTACAAGCTCAAATATGTGAGTGCCTGCCCACGATAGAAAATACGCTTTTTTCCTATCTGCTGCTTGCACCGAGTAAGCGGAGAAGTGCTGTGTTAATTGTTTGATGTACGTCTCCCAATTTTGATTTTCTTTGTTAAAGTTTGGAAACGGCGGGCACACGGATAATTCTCCCGATCTGGCTAAGTTCACACCACTGTTTTATGAAAGAATGGATTCCATCCATTTTTGTTGTTGTTGCATCAACTTCTGCGCAAATTCTTGCTGTTGAGCAAAATTATTTTGGCTGTCAGCCATTGTATGTCTTTTTGCGTTCGATCACTGCTGTTTTAGTCTACCGACACGAATTACACAAAATGAAATTTTGCGGCACTTTTTTCCTCGTCGCCAGAAAATGTTGTGTTCCGATTAAAAGGAGACGACAGATCGGGTTGAGATTTAATGTCCAACTGACTTTATTCGGCTCTGTTTGGCTGTGGTATTTTTTGTATGTTAGAGTGTACATGATAACAGAGAATATCGATAAAGTAAACGGCAAATGGCCAAGATTTCGTGATTATGATACATATCAATTTTTGTAAGCTTGTGTAATTGGGAAAGTATTTTATAATATCTGTGGCATTAAAAAGTTTATTTATTTATTTATTATTAAAGATAGAGAAGTTAACAAAACTAGACTAACTTAGTTGTTAAAGCAATGGCAACAAGGCCTTCGCCCTTTAAGGTTAATGATATTAAGTCTATTAGTTTGATTACATATTGTTCGTTGTATTTTGGCTACTTAGTTGGTAAATTTGTATTTATGTACATTTGGGGTATTTTATTAAATTTTGTGGTATAGGCTTGTAGCTTTTAAGAAAAGTAAGATTTTTCTAAATTATCTGTGTTGAGGAGATTTATTGGGTTTGTGTTTTTGAAGATAGATAGTTTTGAAGGGAGGAGTGAAGGGCATGAATTTAATAGGTGGGGTATGGTATTGTCGCCTTGGCAAAAGGGGCAGGGTGAAGTTTGGTTATGATCAAAGTAGTGCTCGTGTGTAAGTTTTGTGTGGCCTAGTCTAAGGCGTATTATTTTAATTTGATCGAGTCTGCTCGATTTGGGATGGAAGGATCTGCAATAATTGTCGATGTTTGAATTGTCTTTGTTAATATTTTTATACCATTGATTGCAGTGTTCTATGTAAATAAGGGGCATATTGCTTGTCGATTTTGCGGTTTGGTTGGCTAGCTCGTTGCCTGCTATGCCTAAATGACCGGGGATCCACAATATTTTAATTTTTCGGTCTAGTTTTGTAAGAAGTGATCTGATTTTGTTAAAGTAAAAATTGTTGTTGTTTGTGTTTCTTATGGCGTCAATTGCTGAGAGAGAGTCAGAGCAGATCATGAACTTTCCGCTTGTGCTTTTGACATGATCGATCGCTACTAGGATGGCTATTATTTCTGCGGAGAGTACTGATGAGTATGGGGTAGGATACCATATTTAATGATATAAGTATCTGTTGTGATTGCATATTATATAGTGGAGTTCATTTTTGATCCGTCCGTAAATATGAATTTGTGTGTTTTATGGTTGTCTTTGGTATGTTCGTATAGTTTCCTGTATGTCTCTGGTGGTGTGGTATGTTTCTTGTGCGCTCTAAATATTGTGTCTATGAGATTTGGGAGATCCCAAAGTGGCTGGTATTTGTGTAGTTTTACTGGTTCATATGGTAGAGTTAGTGCTTGACAAAGGTTTATTGTGCGGTCTATGGTTGATCAGTTTTTTTTTGGTTTTCTTTGTTTGACAAGTTTGTATGTTGGTGTATCTTTCGAAAATATAAGGTTTTTTGTGAGTTTGGCTGTTTGGAGGTATCGTTTTTGCTCTAATGAGAGGATGTTGGCTTCGTATAGCAAGTTATTTATGGGCGTGGTTCGGTATGCTCCAAGGGCTATTCGAATTGCTGTGTTAAAGGGTGTTTTTAATTTGTTTAGCACGCTTTTCGGAGCGTGTCCGTATAGAAACAGTCCAAATTCCAATTTTGCTATGACTGTTGCTTTCGCGACGTGAGTAGTGTTTGTGTGTTACAATTGAATTTAGGGTTGAAGAGGCATTTAATGATATTTAATTTTTGGTGTAGTGATGGAAGAAGTGATTTTATGTGTGTGTCCCATTTGTATTTACTGTTTATGGTTATCCCTAAGATTTTTAGTGCAGGTTCTTGTTGTATTGGTGTATTGCTACAGCTTATGGTGCTGGTGCAATTGTGCTTTTGACAAATATGGAGGTGTTGGCACTTAGCTAAGGATAGGTATGCCCCTGAGTATGAGCACCAGCTGTTTATGTCTTGTAATAAGTTGTCTAGGTTGAAGTTAAGGTTTTTGTTTTTGTTGAAATTTATTATGAGAAAAAAATCGTCGGCGTATGCGTTAAATTTAATTTCTCTGTGTAAAGCTATTATGTTTGAGAGCTTGTTGTATGCGATAAGAAATAGGATTACCGATAAAGGAGATCATTGTGGGATACCATTGGATAATGGGAGTGAATTTAACATGTGCGAACCGACTCTGACAATTATTTTCCGTTTGAGCATGAAGTTCTTGACGTAATTAATTCTTTTTGGGCCTGTTTTCCATTCCTGGAGTTGATCAATTATATTGTGCACCCCAATTTGATCAAAGGCTCTTGCTAAGTCAAGGGAGGTGTGCCTCTTTGACTTCGTTATAAGATGGTCTACGTATAGTAGACTATCCGAAGTCGATTTGCCTTATTTAAGGCCGAATTGGTTTGTATTTAAAAGCCATAGTCTTTTTGCTATGATTTTGTCTAGTGTTTTCGCTAGACAGCATTTGAGGGAAATGGGTCTGTATGAAGAGATATTTGTTTTGTCAGTTTTTGGCTTAAGAATCGGAATGACTAGGCTTTTTTTGTAGTCTTGAGGTATGTGGCTGTCGAAAATTTGGTTGAAAAGGTTTTTTATTCTGTTTTTTGTGGTATCATTTCGTAAGAAATTCTGTTTAATCCTGGAGTGGATCCTTTAAGTGTTTGTAGTGCTGCAAACAATTTAAGGTAAGTTATGTTTTTCTCGATAGATTTGGCTGTTGAGGTGGGTGTATAATTGGCTGTGTTGATTTTATATTTGTTATTTCGGAATTCGTCTGAAAAGTTTAGGTCGCTTGAGAGCTCTGAGAAGTGTTGGGAGAAGGAGTTGGCTATTTCGAGAGTATCTGTTGTTGTTGTGTTGTTTTTCGGATTAAGTATGGCGTGAATTTGTTTGATTGGGCTAAGGCCGCAGAAGCGTCTTATGTTGCCCCATATTTTGGTTGTATGGTGGATGTAAAGGAGCTGGAAGCTTCGTTTTTTCTTCCTTTTATTTCAAACCCGTACGTCTGTAGTTTATAATGTTTTTAAGGTTGATGTTACGATTAATTGCTTTCCAAGCTAATTGCTTTTCTTTTTTTAACTGGGCTAGTTTTTTGTTCCAACAGGGGACCTTGTAGGGTTTTGTATTTACTGAGGCTTGTGGGATGGAAATTTTTGCGCTATGTAGTATAATTTTAGAGATTTGTGCGGCTTCTTTATTGACGTTTACTGAAGTGGGAAATATTTCGTTATGTTTGTGTGTGAGAGTCTCGTATTGCTCCCAGTTGGCTTTTTTTAATATAAAAAATGGTTTTCAAAATTTGTTTATCTTGTTTGGAGAGAATAGGGAGATAACTATTGGAAAATGGTCACTGCCGTGGAGATCATTAAGTATTTCCCACTTGGCATGTGGGCCTAGTGTTGCTGAGCAAAGTGAAAGGTCGATAAGCGTGTATGTATTGTGTGTTGAGAAGTGTGTGGGGATTTGTCGTTTAGTAAGATTAGCTGTGTGTTGTCAATAAATTGTTGTATTGTTTTTCCTCGAGAATTAGTTTTCGGGGAACCGCAGGCTGGGTGCCATCCTTCTAGAATTAGTGAGGGTGTTTGATTATTGTACAAAGTGTCTTCAAGCATTTGGTTTGTGACGGTTCTGTTTGG
This sequence comes from Drosophila subpulchrella, assembly GCF_014743375.2. NCBI lineage: Eukaryota > Metazoa > Arthropoda > Insecta > Diptera > Drosophilidae > Drosophila > Drosophila subpulchrella. The sequence continues at coordinate 110,823 of NW_023665647.1, forward strand.
TGCAATGTATGTTGTCTTTATGTGCATGTTCTCCTTGGATTTTATGTGTATTGCTAGAGCTTCAAGGTCGTTTGGAATGTTTACTATACAATATTGAATTGACTTGTGTACTAATAGCGCTACGCCGCCAAATCTGTTGGTGGCTATGTTTGTTAGTAGTATGTAATTTATTGGAGTTGGTATATTGTTAGTGTATTGTATGTGTGTTTCTTGAAGCGTAATGATATGCGGACAGTATTTTTTAATCAGGATTAAGAGGTTATTATAGTTATTTGTATATCCTTGAATATTCCATTGAATTAAAATTAGTAACATTTTGATAGTGTAAGAAGTTCTGAGGTTGAACTTTAGAGCAGGGGAGATCTGTGGCTGTTAAACTGATTCGCTGTCGCTGTTAGTGGTATGTTTGCTTTTGTTAGAGGATTTGGCTTTTGATTTAGTTGGTTTGAAGTTAATACAGAGAGGGTTTGACTTATCTTTAGGGAATATTTTTAGTTTAAGGTCCTTTGTGAGTTGAGATCCGTATGCGGTTGTTATTTTGGTGGGGATCATGTTGTCCGTTTCCATGGCTTCGGTGTCGTCTTGGTCGTGTTGGTTGTGGTTTTGGACAATTTTTTTCGGTGCCAGTGTTGTTTTGATTGATGCAGATAAGGTTGTAGGTGTGTTTGATCAGTTGTGATCGCAGGATGTGGATGTAGTTTGTGCATTTGAAGATGTTGATGGGAGAGTGTTTGAAAATCGGGTTCTTATTGTGGTTGTGGTGTGTTTGCATAGTAATTTCTTGTTTTGTATCCGTGTCGCTCAAAGTATATACCCAGAGCAGTTTTATGATCGATTTTTTCGGTAGTCTTTATGGCAGTAAGCTCTTGTTGTTTACAGAATATGGGACATTTACAGTTCAAAGCGTGTGTTGAGAGTCAAGTTCGGGATTGTTTACGCAATTTAGGCATTTTTTGTCGTTCTCTCCTTCGCTGGTATGTTTTTCATCTGAGCAGTTTAAACACTTTTCTGTGCTCTTGCATATGGGTGCAGGGTGTCCGAAACGTAGGCACTTTCTGCAAAGTAGTGGGAGAGGGATGTAGTTGCGTACGCGAACAGTTTCGTAGCCAACTCGCAGTATTTCAGGGAGTTGATGGGTTTAAAATGTAATTATTATGAGTCCGGTTTCTGTTAGGCTGTAGTTGTTGGTGGTGTTGTTGTTGTTGGTGTTGCTGTAGTTGTTGGTGTTATTGTTGGTGTTTTGTCTCTTCATGATTTTTTTTACTTCAATTACTTTCTGTGGTTTTAATTCTTGGAGGATTGTTTCTTCATCTATATATCTAAGGTCATTACAGTAGATAACGCCCTTTGAAAAATTAAGGGTCTTGTGTTCGGTTGTTGTTATTTCCATATCTGCGATTTTGGTAAGTTTTAGAAGTTTTGTGGCTTGTGTGTTGTTTTTAGTTTTTATCACGGATTCAACTCTTCCTCCGCAGGCAAAGTCCACAGATTTTTCGATAATGAAAGGTGTTGTGACGATTCGCACCCGATCGTCAAAGTTTAGCAGAAGTCTATTCTTGGGGTCTTTCACACACTTTGTAATAAAAACTCAGAAATATGTTGAGCTTCACCAGTTGTATTCATTTGTATACTTTCAATCTTTGACTTATTGTTAACCTTTTGATTTACAAATTAGGGAATATAAAAGCTCGGTTATAAAAACTCGACCAGCTTTCCTCTTCTTCGTAGTGTTGCGCTGCTAACATTAGCAGCAGAAATCTAACATTCGCTGTTAAAACTGCTGTTGTTCACAGCTTCGCAGAGTCGCCAGAAAACAGCTGTCCAGCTTCTCCTAATCGACAGAAACACCCGTTCATGCCGCCCCCAATACTGGACCCAGTATTCAAAGCCTTAGACCATGCTTAACTCTGAAAAGGTTGAAGTGTGTTATGGAGTGAATGCGGGTATATTCAAGGGTGCATGGGTTGTGTATTTGGGCTAGACTCTTCAGTAAATCTTGGCAAGGGTAAACGGCAAATCCTTGACACAGACCTTTTGTAAATACCCGTTGAGGTCTTAATTGTAGCTACTCGAACGAGCCCATCGGCCCTAGGATGTAAGTCGATGATTCGCCCTAATTTCCAGTCAGAAGGACCAGTTCGATCATCCTTGATGATGATCATGTCGTTAAGCTGAAGATTGTCAGTTTCGTGGCGCCACTTGAGGCGCGCCTGCAGATGAGATAGCCAATCTGCACTCCATTTTCTCCAAAAGTAGCGAAACATCCTTTGACCATTCAGGAACTCTGTGTTTAATGAAGAATCCTTAAGGCTAGGCTGAGAGCTTGCAAATCATCTAAGTCAGACGTTAAGAGGCATAATGGCCGAGAGTTCAAGCACGCTTCTATCTGGACAAGAATAGTAGACAGCTGCTCGTACGTCATTCGAATACCATTAAACGATCGATAAAGATGGGTTTTAACAGCTTTTACGTTGGATTCCCAGAGTCCTCCAAAGTTTGGACTATGTGGAGGATTGAAATGCCACTGAATGTTTCGACGAGTAAGTTCAGGAACTACTGTCTCTTCAATTCCTTTATAGAATTCATTGGTCCACAGCTTTAGAGACTTGTCGGATGAGATAAAGTTGGTTCCACAGTCGCTGTATAGATGTTGACAAAAACCCCTACGTCCGATAAAGCGCTGCAGCGCCCACAGAAAATGCTGTGCCGACATTCCCGTGACCGCTTTTAAATGAATCGCTTTGCTCGCTAAGCAAATGAAAACTGCAATGTATGCTTTATAGCAAGTGTGTCCTCTGAATCTGGATGACTTTATCTCAATCAACTCCATTTGCTTCGAACGCCCGTTTGGGCGGATTGACACGGTGCGCTGGTAAATCTCCCATCAGTTGGCTTGATGGTGACGGGCGGTGTTTGAAACAGGTTACGCACTGTCGCAGAATCCTTTTTACTGCCTGTTTACCGTTGACGATCCAGAAAACTTGATGAATTGTAGATAAAGTTAGTTGCACACCGCCATGTAAGGTGTTGTGATTAGCGTTCCTTATAACCGAGATCGTCAGGTGGTGGGCCATTGGAAGGATTATTGGTGTGCGTTGAGACATGGAGAGCTGCAAAGCATTCTTAAGTCTGCCCTTAACTCTCATGAGCCCCTGATCGTCGAGAAACGGTGATAGCTGACTGAGTTTGTTGTGTTTGGATAGAAATTTGTTGGATCGTAGTCTTGATAATTCTTCCGAATAGACTTCTTGTTGAACTATCCGCACCAGTGCGAACAAAGCCTGTTGGAATTCAGATACCTGAATAGGGCCGGTGAGTCTATTCTCTTTTTTGTGACGAGTATTATAAATGAATCGTTTGACGTAGGCTGTAACGAATAAAAGTTTGTTATAGGAGGAATATGATTCGATAAACGGATGCACTTCTATACAAATGTGGGCTCCGATGTGCTTTTAGGATTGCTCTCCTGAAATAAGTTCTGATTTTGGGGACTGAACTGGATTTACTGGCCAATGCTCCTCTGAAAGATGCAGCCAATGTGGTCCGTTCCACCAAAGCGTGTGATGTTTTAGCTGGGAAGGGGTGAGTCCGCGTGTAGCACAATCTGCTGGGTTTTCTTCCGTAAGAACATGTCCCCACTGCGAGGGCGAGCTTGCCTCCAGGATGGCTCCAATTCTATTCGACACAAATGTCTTCCAACGCCTGGGGTCTCCGCTGATCCAATACAGCACTATCATTGCATCCGACCAGTAGTGTACGGATATGGTGTGATGTGATGCTTGAAGTTGATTGACTAATTGTGTACACAGCAGGGCTCCGGATAACTCAACTCTCGGAATTGTTAGCGGCTTAACAGGTGTGACTCGACTGCGGGCGGCTAATAAGTTAACCTGCACGGAACCATCCGTACAACTAGCTCGAAGATAAGCGCTGCATACGCTATGGATGATCCGTCACAAAACATGTGTAGTTGCAACGTCGAGACATGCCTTAAATCGAAGCCTAACCAACGAGGGATGTGTATCTCTTCAATGTCGGGGAGCTCTTGAATGAGCTGTCGCCACCGCTCGGCGAGTTGATCTGGCAATGGGTCGTCCCAATCTAATGATGCGGGGGGCTCATCTTTGCGCTCGATACGAAAACTCCAAACTTCCTTCAACAGGATTTTCGCAGCGATGATCTCTGGTGCCAGGTATCCCAACGGATCGAATAAGCGTGCTACTGTGGATAGTAGAGAACGTTTGGTGAATATAGGATTGAGAGAAAACTTAAGATTAAAACCAAAACCATCTTTGTTTGGATGCCAATACAACCCTAAAGTTTTAATGGAGTCCTTATTGTCTATCTCAAAAATGCTACTGTTAGAGAGATCTGTAGTTGGGATGCTTTCTAAGATATCTGGATGGTTGGATGCCCACTTCTTGAGCTCCATGCCTGCTGATTGCAGAGCTGCGATGACATCATTGCGAATTTTTAGAGCTCCGTCGATGGTCTCGTGTCCTGTTTGAACATCGTCCACATAGATTTCTTTTTAAGGACATGCTCGGCCAGAGGATAGCGTTCGCGCTCGTCGGACGCAATCTGATGTATGACTCGAATCGCCGTGAAAGGTGCCGAGGCAGTGCCAAACGTTACTGTAGTCAAAAAATGTTCCTTGATGAGTCCTTTTTCATCGCGCCAGAAAATTCGCTGATACTGGGCATCTTCTTCATGCATATCTATGCAGCGATACATTTTCGTTATATCGGCCACGAAGACATACCGGTGGAGACGCCAGTTGAGTATGACTCCTCCAAGATCGTTTTGTAGGGCGGGACCCGTGCATAAAATATCATTCAAAGACCTCCCGTTAGACGTTTTGCACGAAGCGTCGTATACGACGCGCATCTTTGTAGTTAAACTGTCGTCTTTGATCACAGCATGATTTGGAACGGTGCACGCAGAAATTGAGAGTTGCCTTTGAGCGTTGATCCTAGTGTGTTCTTCCTCACTACTTTTTACCTGTTTTATCTGCTTTAGATCAAAGTACTCTTGAATAGTGCTGGCATACTGTTGACTAAAATCTGGCCAATGATCAAGTTTCTTTCCAGGGCGTGAAAACGGTTTAATGCGATTTGCCTTGACCGGCCGATCACCTGTGTGGGGTCAAACAACGTTTTTAAAGGCAAACGAACTAGATATTTCACATTCGGCTGACGGATATGAGTTTGTTGAAAATGGTCTTCACACCATTTTTCCTCTGCGCTGAGTTGTCTGTTGTGATCCAATTCGAAAAACCTCTGTACCATGTTGTATAGGTTTGCCAAATAATAACGAATGGAGATTGAAGTCGTTTGGGCTGCTTCAGCTGGTCCAAAAACTATCCAGCCCAGCTGTGTGTTTTGTGCAATTGGTTCCGCAACCGTCCCTTTGCGTATGTCCGGAAGCATTAGTTGCGGGATAATGTCGACACCGATAAGTAGGTCAATGCGACCCGACTTGATGAAATTAGGATCTGCAAAGGATAACCCTTGGAGGTGCTTACAGGACTTAATGTTTAGATTTTGTTTAGGTAAATGACCTGTTAGTGACCGAAGGATGAAGGCTAAGGATACGTAGGTATTAAAATCCGATCCTGAACATGAAATTATGGTGAAGTCGGTGCTGTGCCTACATAGATTATGCGACGTATTACCAATTCCCGTGATCTCAGCTCAAACAGGATGCCGTTTGAGTCTAAGCGCTTGAACAATGTTTTCCGTGATGAGAGTGCCTTCCGAGCCAAGATCGATGAGAGCTCGAACTAACGCTGACTGCCCAGTGGAGTTATTTACGATCCGAACCAGTGCAGTAGCCAGAAGGGTCGTTGAGTTCAGATGGGAGGCAACTGCGCTGAAGAGTTGCGTTGATGGTGCATTTTGTACAGCGTCTGCGCTCCGACCAGAGTCTGAAGCATGCTGTCGGGATACTCCAGGAGTCAATGAAGGACTTTGTTGAGCATTCGGGAAATGTAACAAAGTGTGGTGCCGTTGACCACATTGCGAGCAGTTTCGGTTGCCTCTGCATTGACTAAGAGAATGGGAAGCACTAAGGCAATTGATGCATGCCTTCGAGCGGTCGACTATAAGCTTTCGCGCGAAACAATCCTTGGCAAGGAAGTCCGGGCACCGTCTTAGAACGTGATTCTGTTGGCAGATCAAGCACCTGATGGATCCAGACTCAAGAGTGCTGTGGAAGCTGTGTCCCCTAACAGTGGAGTTTCCGGATGGTCTGGTTGTCTGGCGATGGTTGGTCGATTGTATAGATGATCTAACTGGAACGGCTGGTTTCCTACTCTCAATTAGGTCGATGCTGACCAATCGATTGTGAAGAAACACCTCCAGCTTTGTGAAGGTGGGGATTTCCACGTTGTTGCCCAGGTAATGTTCCCAGGCCTGTGTTGTGCTGATAGGCAGCTTTGTAAGTAAGTGATGTACCAACAAATGATCACAGGAATCAATGGCAATGTGTAGTCGTCGGAATTCACTAATACATACATTTGCCAAGTTTAACAAATTCCGAAGGTCCACCGCGATCTCCTTGGACAGTGGCTCGATTCCGTACAGTGCATTCATATTGTACATGAACTGCAGTCGAGGGATGTTGTATCGTTTTACCACAAGGTTCCATGCCACTGAATAGTTGGTTTCTGTTAATGCCATATGGTTTATATCCTGGTCTCGTCCGTGAGGTAGAGCTTGCTTCAATAAATGAAATTTTTGAATGTTTGAAAGAGATTGATTTTCATGTATTAGCTGCGTAAGCTGTTATATAAAGATGGCCAATCCGCAAAATTTCCTGAAAAGTGGGGTACGGGCAATTCGGGCAGCTGAATTGTGGAAACAGGAATGGACACAAGGGTGTTGTTTATGGATTGATCACCTGATACCTGTATTGGGACTGGAAACTTGGTTTCGTATTCATCGGCGATTGAACAATAAATGTGGCTGTATGCTTGCTCAAAATTGTCTTCAACAGCATCCGCAAAATATGGATGCGATCGTGGACATTGCTGTAAAATGAGCGCTTGATGATTTGTGTAAAATTGTTTTGAAAGCTCGTTGAGCTTGTTGAGGCGAAACTCATAGTAGGATTTAGTTTTCTTTATTTGACCGTCCATTTTAGAATTTTTAATTAGTTGGGTCAACCTGGAAGATAAGTCCATCTGCATTGCGTACATGTCTGCAAAAGGCTCAACCACAGCCAATGGTGCCGAACTCTGTTGTGCCAAAGTACTACCATTACTTTCATTTTTCCCCATTTTAATGTTTTCCTATTGCACTCTGCTTTGAAATACCACGCTCAAATACTCTCACAAACACACTCACCTGTTTCAGTCGTTCCGCTCGTATTACGATCAAACTTTGAAGGAAGGGGACGGCAAACTTCACGAGACTAGTGTGTCGCATGAGATGGCAATAGGCATGGGTTGAATCCGCTATTCTACTCGACTTCTTGATTTCCGTTATTCGAGGCTCCGTTATGGCGATGTACGTGGCAAAGGTTGCGTAACTTTGCTGGTTTAAATTAATAGTAGATTTGCAAGCAAGTAAGCACAAAGATTGAAGTAAGTTTACAAATATTGGAAGCTGATGAAGTTATGAGTGTATGGTCCCCTCATGGGCCACCAAAAGGTTGTGACGATTCGCACCCGATCGTCAAAGTTGAGCAGAACACTACTCTGGGGGTCTTTCACACACTTTGTAATAAAAACTCAGAAATATGTTGAACTTCACCAGTTGTATTCAGTTGTATACTTTCAATCTTTGACTTATTGTTAACCTTTTGATTTACAAATTAGGGAATATAAAAGCTCGGTTATAAAAACGCGACCAGCTTCTCCCTATGTCTTCTTCATAGTGTTGCGCTGCTAACATTAGCAGTAGAAATCTAACATTCGCTGTTAAAACTGCTGTTGTCCACTGCTTCGCAGAGTCGCCAGAAAACAGCTTCTCCTAATCGACAGAAACACCCGTTCAAAAGGTGAAACAGTTTGAAATCAGGTTTCATTTTTACTTTTAATTACTATAAATTTGGGCTCTCCTAGTTGATACGATCTCGTAGTGTATTTTGCTATGTCTGGTGGCTCGTGCATGGTTGCTCGTAAAGGGCTTGCGCCCGAGTGGTAAGAAATGGTGTGTTTTTTTGTTGTTGTCTTTTTTTGTTTTGTTTTGTGGTTAATATATGTTTTTCGAAATTTTGCTGATAAGCTCAATGGGTTTTCGCAAACGCGGGATCGATGGTTTTGTAATACGACTTGTCTCTTCGCAGGTTGAAGTGGTACTAAAAAGTTAATTAGCAAAGCAATGAGCCTATCCAAAATTATATAACTGTACTCATAAATATCTCACCCACAATTTATTTTCTAATAAGTAGGTACCCATTTGTAAACCGCACACCTACAGTCATGACTGTTACCAACAATACAGCTAGTAAGGTTGCAAAGCGATGCTGAAATCTGAAATCGCAGGTGAAACAGTAAATATAAAAGAAAAACAAGAAAGAACGCAATAGTCGAGTACCTCGACTATCAGATACCCGTTACTCAGCTAAGGGGACAAAAAGGAAATGGAGATATGAAAGCACCAAAGCGAGATTGAAATGCGCCACATACCCGCGATCTCAATATATGGTTATATGGGCGGTAGACAGATTTAAGCGTTATGGGCGTTAGAGTGAGCGTGCCAAACTTTTTTTTGGGTCAATCAACAATCAACAGGTATTGACGAAACTAATACATTTCAGTTAAGATTTTTTTCTAGAATGAAAATTGTGGGCGCCACAAGCTTAGGCGGTTGGTGGGCGTTAGAGAGAGCGTGGCAACCTTTTTTTGGATCAATCGATAGGTATTGACGACACTAATACATTTTAGTTAAAATGTGCTATCTAGCATGAAAATTGTGGGCGCCACAGGCTTGGGGGGTTTGTGGGCATTAGAGTGGGCGTGGCTTATTTGCGTGACAAACTTGCGCTGCGCACAAGGCTATGGAATCTAAATCTGAAATCCCAATTCTCTATCGTTGTTAGTTTCCGAGATATCCGCGTTCATATTTACGATTTTTTGAAGCTTGTGGGCGGTTTGTGGGCGTTGAAGTGGGCAAAATTTTGTTTGGGTCAATCGATAGGTATGGATAAGAACAATACATTTCAGTTAAAAACTTTATTCTAGCATCACAACTGTGGGAGCCACCGGTTTGGGCGGCTTGTGGGCGTTAGAGTGGGCGTGGCACTTTGCTGAATCAAACTTACGCTGCGTAAGAAGCTCAGGAATCTGCACGCCAAGTCCCAATAGCCTAGCTCTTATAGTTTCCGAGATCTCAGCGTTCATCAGGACGGACAGGCAGACGGACCGACGGACATGGCTAGATCGACTCGGCTAGTGAGACTGATCAAGACTATATGTACTTTATTGGGTTGGAAACGCTTCCTTCTGTCTGTTACATACTCTGCGACGAATTTTTATACTCCATTACTCTATGAGTAACGGCTATAAAAGTTCTAGAACAAGAAAAAACGCTAAAGTGGATGAAATCGACTACCAGATACCCGGTAAGTATAGCACTCAGAGAGTGCGAGGAGATGGAGATATACAAGTAGAAAAGCGTCTGTCCCCAATAGTGTACACTGTATTTACTTTTTTTATTAACAGATAATTTTGCAATAAAATAAAATACAAATTATTAATTTAATTTAATTTATTAATTATTAAAATTCAATTTTTAAATCTCGCAATTCCCTGCCGGTTAAATAGAAATTACCCATTTTTAATAACAATGGATGCCAAACCCGCCCCTCCATCGCCACACTGATCGGTTCCTGTAATCCATATTTGATCAATTTTTCCATTCTTCTTTAACTTATATCCTTTTTCCATGATTTCAAACGGGCTTAATTTTAAAGTTAGTTAGTATATAAGTCGGAAAGGGACGGATCGAACCACTACATCCTACAGCTCCCATAGGAACTTAACAAAAAATATTTTTAAAACAAGAAGGAAGCTAACTTCGGCAGGTCGAAGTTTCTATATCCTTGCAGGTCGTTCCTGTGGGACCGTTGTATGTTCCGGGCTTTCCAACTTTAAGAAAACTAAAACCTTTTACAGAAATATTTAGATAATGTTCCATTTTACATATACTACCGTATATGTTTACCGAAATCGAAATATAAGGGTCTTTGTATTATTTTTACAATAATTATCCGATCGTTCCTATGGCAGCTATGTGATAAAATGTCCAATTTTTTTAAAATTTTATTCGAAATACTGGAATATTAAAAGTCAAAATCCACCGAGGTTATATTTTTCTAACATTCTTATATTTCGCTTTCAATAAACATTTTTCGGTAGTAATTTAAAATGGAACATTATTTTTAAATTTCTGTTATTAGTTTATAGTTTTCTAAAAATCGGAAAGCTTTGTACATACATACTTTGTAACCACGGAAACGGCCTGCAAGGGTAAAGAAACTTCGGCTTGTCGAAATTAGTTTCCCTTCTCGGTTTCACATTTCATCGGTTACACATTATTAGATTAAGCCTTTGAATAACACATGCATTAAGATGCTTAATTGTTTTGTAGGTAGTAGAATATGATTGGAGATATCAAACTCTTAAAATAAAGTTTTACCCGTAATTTAGTTCATCACCCGTCCCGCCTCCTAAACCCGGCCCCACTCATACTTTCAAAATAATTTATTAAAGAATATTATCCATCAATTGCATTCAAAATTTTTCACAATATATTAATTTTTTTAATTTTTAATTTTTGTTATATTTACTAATAGAGTTAATGGCATTGCATCATATCTATTTTTTAAGTCGATTAATAAAATGGGATCTTCCTCGTAAGACATAGTGCTGACCACCCCACATTGGTCCGCCTCACTATTCAGTTCTGGACATTCTAAGTCTGAATCGCGTCCCATATTCGAAAAATAGTTTTCTTAACATCCTGTAGCAGTCGTGACAGTGGGTTTTTTTCGATTTCCGCATCGTGAAGATCAATTTGGTGTTGGAACTTAGTCCGATGTTGTTATCGCTCTCCAAATCCACCAATCGCAATTTTGGGATGTCCAACTCTTCTATAGTATCGTAATAGATACTACCAAATTACCATCTCGATTCCTTGGATACTTTTAAAAATTTCTTTAAAGAATTTTATCTCAACCAATAAATCTTCGTTTGGTTGAATGTCGGGGTGGTTGATTTGATTATTGATTTCCGGTTCGAATTTTGGATTGATTTAGATGCTATAATATATTCAACCAGATAAACAAGCAACGTAGAAACGAAACAACGTCGCCGCTCAAGGCCAGTACATTATATATACACCCTGATTGGTTTAAGTATAACCCTCCACATTGTCTCAAAATGAGAAAAAGAAAATACAAAAGAAATCAGAAATATCTAGAAAATATATATTTATATATAAAATACATTTATATATATATAAACAAGGAAGAACTCTATAGTCGAGTACTTCGACTATCAGATACCCGTTACTCAGCTAAAGGGACCAAAGGGAAATGGAGATATGCAAGCAGCAAAGCGTGATTGAAATGCGCCACCTACCGGCGGTAGACAGATTTAAGCGTTATGGGCGGTAGAGTGGGCGTGGTAAATTTTTTTTTTGGATCAATCGATAGGTATTGACGAGACCAATACATTTAAGTAAACATCTTTTTATCTAGCATGAAAATTGTGTGTGCCACATGTTTAGGCGGTTTGTGGACGTTAGAGTGGGCGTGGCATATTCGCGTAACAAACTTGCGCTGCGCTCAAGCTTACGTAACCTAAATCTGAGATCCCAATTCTCTATCTTTAATAGTTTCCGAGATATCCACGTTCATATTTACGATTTTTTGTGGGCGTGTCAAACTTTTTTTTGAGTCAATCGATAGGTATTGATAAGAACAATACATTTCAGTTAAAATCTTTATTCTAGCATCAAAGCTGTAGGAGCCACAGTTTTGGGCGGTTTGTGGGCGTTAGAGTGGGCGTGGCTCTTTGCTGAAACAAACTTGCGCTGCGTAAGAAGCTCAGGAATCTGCACGCCAAGTCTCAATAGCCTAGCTCTTATAGTTTCCGTGATCTCAGCGTTCATCCGGACGGACGGACAGATGGATAGACGGACATGGCTAGATCGACTCGGCTAGTGATTCTGATCAAGAATATATATACTTTATGGGGTCGGAAACGCTTCCTTCTGCCTGTTACATACTTTCCGACGAATCTAGTACACCCTTTTACTCTACGAGTAACGGGTATAATAAATAAAAGCTATTTGAATTATATATATTATATGATGGTTGCTGATAATGATGATTTGTCGTCGTTTGAGGCTGGGTACTGGCTTTTTAAAAAATAAATATCTCTAAGGCTGGCAAAATTCAGTAAAAATCCACGAGGAGGGAATTATAAATATTTATTAGGTACATTTCACAATTTATTCTATGTAATAGTATTTTATTCTTATGGTCCATGCCAGAGTAGAAGAGAATATGATCAAAATCAACAAAGTGACCATTTTTTCCTATTACATTATATAACATTAAATTGATTGATTGATTGTTTTGAGTGACTTTAATCTCGCTGATATTTCTTGGTCTCCTCCTACAGACATACTTCTCGCTATACCTTTATCCATGATTTTGTGAAGACCGATATCATCCAACAATGGAATTGACACTCTGCCTCCCCTGCGTTGATACCCCCTCTAATTCAGTTTGCCTTAAATATGGCAAATTGTACTTTTACCCCTGTAATTACGGAAAGTTTTCTCTTAAGAGATTTAGCAACAACTTATTCTCCCGGTCCAGATGGACTCCCTGGGTGTGTGCTAAATTTTGTGCGTCAACCATATGTAAACTGATTCTTAAACTTTTTAATTTGTCTATTTCATCATCAGTTTTTCCTACTATCTGGAGGTACTCTTTTATCATTCCACTTCACAATAAGGGTGCGGAGGTGGATGCCCAAAATTACAGGGGTGTTTTTAAATTGTCGGCAATTTCCAAAGCATTTGAACGTATTATCACTTCTCATTTGCAACAGTTATGTTCCTCGCTAAAATCACGTTATATATACAGATTTAAGTAAGGCCTTTGATTATGTCAACCACTCTTTTCTCTTATTCAAATTAGATCAGCTTGGGTTTCCACGTAATCTATTTACTTGGATTTCAAGTTATTTGAATGGTAGGACTCTGTTATATTCAACAACGCTGCTTCAAAGTTGATCTACGTGACATCTTGAGTGTCTCAGGGTAGTCATTTGAACCCTTTGCTGTTTACTTTGTTTATTAACGATCTTTCCTCTATCATAACACATTCTCGTGTACTAATGTATGCTAATGATGCTAGGCTTTGTTTATCATATAATGATATAGCGCCGGGTTTAAACTTAGAGTCAAATATTGATTGTTTTCAGGAATGGTGTGAGTCAACCTTTTAAATTTGAACAGCCTTAAATGCAACCGTAAATATTCAGTTTATGAATTAGGTGTTCTTCTGGACCCAAAACTTAAATTTGACTGCCACATAATGTCCACTGTGAACAATGCCATGAGTGTTCTTGGGTTTATAAAGCGTTGGTCAAAAGAGTTTTTATATTTATATTTATTTATTTTTTCGCCAACAGTTGGCTATTACTAACCTAAATACCAAGGGACGAAAGGCATGTGAAATGGAAGTTTGTTCCAGTAGTATAAGGCTCTACACAGAGGCTCATTAAAAGCATAATTTGCTCTATAGGCCGGAATAAAGATGTCCTTAAAGACCTACCGGCACGGAAAAACTTATGCTGCTCAGCAATGAGGGACAGTCTATTTTGGAAGACAGCAGGTCACAAATAAAAACTAGTGCGCTAGTTGTTCTACGATCTTGTAGGGCAGAAAGGTGCACAAGGCGACATTTCGCAGAGAAAGAGGGGACCGGGTCATTTTTTTTGAGCACGCTCAATCCGATTGATGCGTGTAGTACCAGTCGGACTCCAGACAAACGAAGCATATTCCAATCTGGACCTAATGAACGATGAAAATAGGCTTAGTTTCGTAAACGGATCTTTAAATTGCGTGGTACATAGCTCAATAAAAGAAAATTTGGTATTAAACATAACTCCTAGGTCCTGGGATTAATTTCTTAAGGAAAGAATATGCCAACTAATGGAATAGGAGCAAAGGACATGAATTAATCGTTTGCTGTACCTAGCGTAGATGCAATAGCTTATATAGTTAATGAAGACTATGAAAAGAAACGGACCCAATGCACTTCCCTGAGGAAGGCCAGCAGTCGCCACATACGGGTTTGAGAAAACACCATTGCACCCTACTCTATAAATCCGGTCATCTAAATAAGATTTAAACCAATTAAGTAATGATGAATGAAATCCCAATTTCTGCTGTTTTGCTAATAGAGCATTATGGGAGAGTTCGTCAAATGCTTCGGCTAGGCTAGGTGTAGACTACATCAACTTGAAGATAACTGATAAACGAGTGGATGCAAAAAGGATTGAACGTAGCTTATCTAGTGGTAGTTGACCGTCCATGCATAAAACCATGTTGGTAAGGACTGATGATCCGACCAGCAAGACAAGTTAGCTGCTTTGCTACAATTCGTTCAAACATTTTTGAGACATTACTTAGCTTTGCAATTGGCCTATAATTTGAAACAATATTTTTGAAACCAGACTTGAATATAGGAGAAACAGTGGCAAGTTTCCGTCTTTGCTCAAATAAGCCAGTGGAAAGATGATTTTAAGGGGCTCACAAAGAACACCTATATAGTTTTTCAAAATAAATGAAGAAGAACCATAGCAGTCTAATTTTCCTGAGTCGTTAAAACTCTCAGCCGCCATATAGCAGTCAAAATGAGTGACATATATATTTAGCATCGTGGCAATGGCACTGAGTGAATCATCGTCATTCCGCATCGAGCTCGGTTAGATGCAAAGTACTTAGCAAATAGATTAGCGAACCCAATATCCGAGGAAGGTGAAAGACTTTCAAATGACATATGGGAAGGAAAGTAAGAGGTTGTTCGTTAGAATTGACAAAGTGCCAGAATGATTTAGGATTGGTAGTTAATTTACGCTCTATATTACGCTCTATATCTTCTTAAATAAATAAATATATTGGCTGTATAAGATTTATTTAAGAAACTCAAACTCACACTTACGTTGCTTGTAACGATCAAAGTCAGCAGCATCACCGCTTTCTATGTAGCGCTTATAGAACTTATTTCTGAGATTTTTATATTTCTTTAGTTCTTGTGTGTACCATGGTAGTCTATAAGAACTTTGAACTCTAGTTTTAGCGTACCTGCCTACAATAGTAGAGAGAAAAGATAAAAAGACTTCATAGCTAGTATTTACATCAGCATGCGAGAGGACTTCCGCCCATCTAACATTAGAAATATCATTACGGATAGAATCTAAACTGCTAGAATTAATATAAGTAAAAGGCGAGAATTATTTGGTGAAAAAATATAACAAGATTTTTACTGCAACATAAATTAAGGCTTAAATCAGGATGTACAAAAATAAGATCTAGAAGCTTATTTAAGTTATTAAATACATGGTTAATCTGGACTAATCCCATATTAAGAAGCTGATCGGTGACTAATATTTCGTGGGGAAGATGTAGGGAACCCAGTAGGGAACCATTGCTGAACACTCAACATCATGAGCCCACACGAGCGAAGATAGGTTGAAGGCGCCCAAAACACATATAAATTCATTTTTAGTATTCCCCTATCGGTGCTGACGTGATCCCGCGCAGCAGTCTAGGGTTAAGACAGGCCTACTAATCGCGGCCAGTGAGCTCGTGGGCGCGGGGAGGCCCGGAGCAGCAGCAGTGAAATGTGGACGGCCGGGTGGCTGGGGTATGTATGATAGTGTCAGGAAAATGGTCTCTGTAGGACCAGGGAGAGATACACAGAATTGATTGAGCAGAGAATCCTCGTTCTGGAGACGAATAGCAGTGCAACGCAGCTCACGCCGCACAGCAATAAAAACGCAGCTACCTCTGGAGCATCGTGTTTTAACGGAATCTCGATCTTTACGCAACACATGATAAGGACTCGCATCAAAGAATTTATTATCAAAGAAATCCACGTTGAGCAGGTTTCTACAAAAATTATGACATCGAGATTACCATGAGACGTTGCCTGGAAAAGGGATTGACCCTTCGTACGTGAAATTTGTATTGTATGCGCATATCCGTTCATCCATGGTCATGCTATCCATAATTGGTCCAGCATCACGGCCCGAATCCGTAAGAGGCCTCGCTGGGATTCTATCATATTTACTAAAATTATTTGTAAGAACCTTCAGTAAAGTAATAGTACGGATAAGAATAAGCTGGTGATCGTCGCTCCAAATATTTGGTGGGCAGTCAATTAGCATTCAATTAGCATTCAAAATATAACTGCACGCAGGTGAATCCACTCCTGGTAATAATGAGCGAGAACGAACTACAGCTGCCTTAGTCCATTTTCGTTGTTAATGGCGAGAGCATCTCTAGAGAGCACCTTCAGAGAGAGCACTCTGAGGGACTCGATATCCAGCCAAATGTGTCGAGAAAAGTTGTTGTAGAAAGTCGAACGTCAAAACGGTAGAGAGGGAGAGCGCATGTCTATTAGGCGATTAAGAGTAAAAATCCAGCAGATGTTCTAGGTACTTCGGGAGAGAGCCGGTAGATGATGAAAGCGCAACTCCGAGGAGAGCGCCAATATTAGGGCCAGGCGAACGGCGAATGTCGCGCAAAGCGGACAACAAAAGCTCCGGCTGATGTTGTTGATGGAGCGTCAGGAGAGCGTCGGAAAATGATATAAGCACAACTCTGAGGAGCGCGCCGATATTAGAGCCAGGCAGACGGCGAATGTCGCACAAAGCGGACAACAAAAGCTCCGGCTGATGTTGTTGATGGTGAAACGGAAGAGAGGCGCAAGATGAGAGCACAACTCCGCGGAGCGCGCCGATATTAGAGCCAGGCGGACGGCGAATCTAGCACGAGGCGCCCAACAAAAGCTCCGTCTGATGTTGTTGATGGTGCGTCAGGAGAGAGGCGCACGATAATGAGCCCGCAACTCCGAGGGGCGCGCCAAAATTAGAGCTAGGCGGACAGCGTATGCCGCGCAAAGCGGAAAACAAAAGCTCCAGCTGATGTTGTTGAAGGTGCGTTAGGAGAGAGACAGAAGGTGATGTGTGCGCAGTGAGAAA
Organism: Drosophila subpulchrella; assembly: GCF_014743375.2. NCBI lineage: Eukaryota > Metazoa > Arthropoda > Insecta > Diptera > Drosophilidae > Drosophila > Drosophila subpulchrella. Next base: position 128,056 of record NW_023665647.1, read on the forward strand.
GGCAAGCAGCTGCCGATGTTATTGCGAAAACGCATCCGAGAAATGAGTAAAGGCTTGCAGAAGGTGTCCCGCAAAAGTATCGACGCCAAAAGTAGCGCGAACACTAGGGGTTTTTTTATGGATGACTTGATGTTGAAGTTTGTCTAGGCTCCGGGAAATTGGAGTTCGGCCAGAAATCGTTTTTGAAGACTGAATCGTAAAGCTGATCGGGGATACATAGCTTGAAATTTACAAACTTTAAAGTTGTAACGTCAAAATCTTTTTTTACAAGTTTTACACAAGTGAAAGAATTTGGATCCACCTTAAGCTTGGTGGACACATATTTTAAAACAGCATGCAGCTGTATGTGTTGCAAACTTTCCGACATGCAAAAATTTCTTTGTCGGTAAAACATTAAAACATTAGTCGGCATTAGGAGCCACTCCAACAACATGTTTAATGGGCTTGTTGTTGTTCCTTCTCTTCTTATTTCGAACTTGTATGAAATTTCCTCTCTCAATATTCAGAGCTTGATAAGAAGGGTCAACGACCGCGGAAGACATAGCAGCAGCAGCCGCATATGACTGGGGAGCTGCAATTATGTTGGTAGGCCTCGGTGGTTGAGGTTTGGGACTTACATTTAAATTTTGAATCAACGCATCCTCTTTAGGGGGAACGCCTCCAAGAATTTATTATGAAGGCCCTAATATAAGCGCTCCAGGGCTTTAAATTTTTCATCATGTTCATCAATTTTAGAATCCGAGTCATTCGCAAACACACAGCTGTCACATTGCCACAGTATGTTTAGGCCGGTAGGCCTATGCAAAAGTGTGATAGGCGCGACGGCACATATAAGAACAGCGGGCAGCATCCGAAGCGAGGACAGCGGGTAAGTAACATAGCGGGAATTATAAGCAAATTATTATTTACCTCCCTTGTCCGTCCTATTTTGGAATATTGTTCTTCGGTTTGGAGTCCACAATATCAAGTGCATATTGACCTTATTGAGTCGGTACAAAAAAATTTCTTCTTTATGCCCTTCGTAGTTTGAACTGGGATCAAAACGTAAGGCTACCTTCCTACCAGAGAAGATTACTATTGCTTTATTTACCTAGACTTTTAAATCGTAGAACAATGCTTGGTACTAATTTGATGCAAAATCTTATAAGAGGTGATATTGATTCTGTGAACCGCCAAACTTTCAATGTTCCTGTTAAACTAACAAGAAATTATTATCCTCCAAATTTGCCACGATGTACATCAAATTTTTGTCTGCACGAGCCCATTTGCGTTCTACGTAATAATTATTACAACCTTTATCATTTAATTTGCACTTCAACTTCTATCCCGGTATTGAAAACTAATTATAGCCGTTACTCGTAGAGTAAAAGGGTGTACTAGATTCGTCGGAAAGTATGTAACAGGCAGAAGGAAGCGTTTCCGACCCCATAAAGTATATATATTCTTGATTAGGATCACTAGCCGAGTCGATCTAGCCATGTCCGTCTGTCCGTATGAACGCTGAGATCTCGAAAACTATAGGTGCTACAATACTGGGATTAGGCATGCAGATTCCTGAGATTCCTGCGCAGCGCAAGTTTGTTTCAGTAGAGTGCCACGCCCACTCTAACGCCCACAAACAGCCCAAAACTGTGGCTCCTACAGTTTTGATGCTAGAATAAAATTTTTTTACTAAAATGTATTGTTCTCATCAGTACCTATCGATTGACCCAAAAAAAAGTTTGCCACGCCCACTTTAACGCGCACAAACCGCCCACAAACTTCAAAAAATCGTAAGTATGAACGTGGATATCTCGGAAACTATCAAAGATAGAGAATTGGGATCTCAGATTTAGATTCCGTAGCTTTGTTCGCAGCGCAATTTCGACACGCGAATATGCCACGCCCACTATAACGCACACAAACCGCCCAAGCCTGTGGCGCCCACAATATTAATGCTAGATACAAAATACTGAAATGTATTGATCTCGTCAATACCTATCGATTGATCCAAAAAAAAAATTGCCACGCCCACTCTAACGCCCATAACGCTTAAATCTGTCTACCGCCGGTAGACATTCCCTTTGGTCCCTTAAGCTGAGTAACGGGTATCTGATAGTCGAGGTACTCGACTATAGCGTTCTCCCTTGTTTTTAAACTTATTTGCTTCATTCTTAGTTGCTCCTTTTATTTTCATTTGTCTCCCGTCTCTATTTGTTTTATGTATCTTCCTCGCGAACTCGCATTTTTTGCCCAAATTGATAAAAGGGCCTCGCGCGTAACAAGCACGTGCTAAGTGTCGCTGGGCCACTTGTTTGTACTGCTCGTAGTACATCAACGTCCATCATTAAAAAAAACAAGGAAAAACGCTATAGTCGAGTACCTCGACTATCAGATACCCGTTACTCAGCTAAGGGGACCAAAGGGAAATGGAGATATGCAAGCAGCAACGCGCGATTGAAATGCGCCACCTACCGGCGGTAGACAGATTTAAGCGTTATGGGCGTTAGAGTGGGCGTGGCAAATTTTTTGGATCAATCGATAGGTATTGACGAGACCAATACATTTCAGTTAAAATTTTGTATCTAGCATGAAAATTGTGTGCGCCACAGGCTTCGGCGGTTTGTGGGCGTTAGAGTGGGCGTGGCATATTCGCGTAACAAACTTGCGCTGCGCTCAAGCCTACGGAATCTAAATTTGAGATCCCAATTCTCTATCTTTGATAGTTTCCGAGATATCCACGTTCATACTTACGATTTTTTGAAGTTTGGGGGCGGTTTGTGGGCGATAAAGTGGGCGTGGTCAATCGATAGGTATGGATGAGAACAATACATTTCAGTTAAAATTTTTATTCTAGCATCAAAACTGTAGGAGCCACAGTCTTGGCGGTTTGTGGGCGTTAGAGTGGGCGTGGCACTCTGCTGAAACAAACTTGCGCTGCGTAAGAAGCTCAGGAATCTGCACGCCAAGTCTCAATAGCCTAGCTTTTATAGTTCCCGAGATCTCAGCGTTCATCCGGACGGACAGATTGTCGAACAGACGGACAGACGGACATGGCTAGATCGACTCGGCTAGTGATCCTGATCAAGAATATATATACTTTATGGGGTCGGAAACGCTTCCTTCTGCCTGTTACATACTTTCCGAAAAATTTTCAAATATGATTAAAGAAAAACGTATTCGACTAAACAAACGATCTCATTTGATTTTGTGTATTTTCTGTTAGGAACCACCACCACAAGCACCGCCACCACCAACATCCCTCTTACACTCCTACGCTTACTTTCCCATCTAATGCTCGCTAAAGAGGGGAGAGGTTACCGAACTCACGCTTGTTTCACACAACAAAAGTATGCGGTCTAATATCTCTCAAACCAACACCTTTTGACCACAAGACCGTAGCCAGGTGTCACCTACAACCCTAATTGAATTAACAAAACGCCCACGCATAACAAAACAACTTCCCTTCCTCCTCCTCCTCCGCCTAAATATAGTTTTACAAATTCATACGCATGACAAAACACCCCTTGTAAAACGAATAGCTTTCTAAAACTGAACTACTTTCCACATTTCTCCTTAACACATACATTTTTAAAAACTTAGAAGGTAACCGTTTTCTCTTGTTCTCTCTCTTGTTCTGTTAGGAACCACCACCACAGTCACCATTTTGACCACAAGACCGTAGGCAGGTTACACTAACAGGTGTCACCTACAACCCTAATTGAATCAACAAAACGTCCACGCATAACAAAACAACGTTTTTGTTAGAAACCAACAAGCACCAACACCCCTCTTACACTCCCACGCTCACTTTCCCATCTAATGCTCGCTAAAGAGGGGGAGGTTACCGAACTCACGCTTGTTTCACACCACAAAAGTATGCGGTCTAATATCCCTCAAGCCAACACCTTTTGACCACAAGACCGTAGCCAGGTGTCACCTACAACCCTAATTGACTCAACAAAACGCCCACGCATAACGCGTTCTAACCCAAGTTAGAAGCAACATAGTGACCTGTGTGCAACCATTGCACTCCACAAAATCCTACGCATGACAAAACACCTCCTATCACACACGCACCTTTAGCGTGAGAAAAAGACAAGACAAAACAAGACATATCAAAACACCCCTCTCTCACACTCCTACACACCACTTTCTAACCTCATTAAGTGACCTGTGTGCAACCATGCTCATCTAACTAGGGTCAGCAATACCCCCCCTTTTGACTTAATTATGCTAATTAGGTCATTAGAACACCTGTGTGCAACCATGCGTGACTAATTAGGGTCACCCCCACCTCCTTTTTTGACATGATTAATTACCTAGTGAGCCAGCACCCGTATTACCTATCTACTAATGTGGCTATGGGAGTGGCTTTAAAACCGGAGCTGTATGCGCAAGGCAGTTGCTCCAAAACTGTTGCTGCTAGAGATGGACTGCTGTTCGATACCTTAATTAAAATGTACACTTAATATTAAAATTAATATGAATTTTAATATGAATTAAAACTAGAGCTTTTATAAGGGTCATATTAATATTTAATATGATAAAGGAAGGGAGGGTAAAGAAATGGGATAACTAACATCTAATTCCCAGTCTGAAGAACGAAACATCACTTGGCTATAGGCGTTAGCCTATTACAGTTATTTTATTTGCTAACCCCGCAAATAGCCATAAGCTCGCTGTCATACGTGTACCTAATATATTATGCTAATGGGATCGATTGGCATATAGGAGAGTAGAAAGACTCCACGACAATCCGGCGAGCTAGTTTGAGCACAGCAAGAGGTACACTTCTCGAAGTCCTGTCAATCGTCTGTTACTGTGTTTATGCTATGCCTATTTCATGAAATCAATTCATGAAATGAGCAAATTTATGTGTGCATAAACACCGTTTCATGAATTCGATAACACACGAAAGTTGACTATGAATTCAGTCCCAATTTACGAAATGCTGAGGCACAGCCTACTTCACAGCCTACTACTCTATAGAGCTCTATATAAAATTCAAAAAATTTGACAGCTCTATTAGTTGAATTTCATGAATTTGTCTGTGTTGTATAAACAGGGGCTATTATAATTTCGTGAGTTGGAGAAAGCATGAAATTCATAGCATAAACATAGTATATGTCGTCTGAAATCAATAGCTTTTAGCTATTTCCCCTACAACATTTTCCTTTTTTTTCGACACAGGGAAACCACCCACATTACAAGATTCTGACAGCGAGTGAGTATGGCGGTGCGTTGCCACTTTTGACTAACGTTGCAACTGGGTATGGAGTATAACTTAAAGATATCGAGTAATACTTAAAAGTATCGAGTACATAGAGGGAAAGATATTAGGTCAGAAGGTAAGACCGCTTCTAGTTGTCCTTGTCTTTCGACTACCGCATCTCACATATACATATTTAATGCATAAAATTCAAAAAACAAACAATTGCTCTAGCTTACGAAATTTTATTTTGAATCTGCCCCAAGAAGGACGATGGTAGTTTCTGGTAGAGTTGGGCCGCTAAATGACGAAAAAGTAGACAAAAATATTTGTTATAGAAGGACTGAAGCAAAGGCAAATCTAGAAAAGATTTTAAAAAATTACAACAAAGGAATTTACGCACTAAATTAAAGCTGCGAAAAAAGTTTAAAACACTCTTTGAAATCACTCTTTGATCATCTTTCTTCTGAGAAAAATCTTTATTTCACAACACTGCCTAATGAACATAACATGAACCTATTTACGTTGGTCAATACTTAAACTCAAATTTCAGGCGCAATTTCTTTTATCGGCCTAACAATGCAAAGCTATGAAAAATAAAATATAGCTTTTTATACCCGTTACTCGTAGAGTAAAAGGGTAGATTAAAATAAAATGTAGCTTTTTATACCCGTTACTCGTAGAGTAAAAGGGTATACTAGATTCGTCGGAAAGTATGTAACAGGCAGAAGGAAGCGTTTCCGACCCCATAAAGTATATATATTCTTGATCAGGATCACTAGCCGAGTCGATCTAGCCATGTCCGTCTGTCCGTCTGTTCGACTATCTGTCCGTCCGGATGAACGCTGAGATCTCGGGAACTATAAAAGCTAGGCTATTGAGACTTGGCGTGCAGATTCCTGAGCTTCTTACGCAGCGCAAGTTTGTTTCAGCAGAGTGCCACGCCCACTCTAACGCCCACAAACCGCCAAGACTGTGGCTCCTACAGTTTTGATGCTAGAATAAAAATTTTAACTGAAATGTATTGTTCTCATCCATACCTATCGATTGACCACGCCCACTTTATCGCCCACAAACCGCCCCAAACTTCAAAAAATCGTAAGTATGAACGTGGATATCTCGGAAACTATCAAAGATAGAGAATTGGGATCTCAAATTTAGATTCCGTAGGCTTGAGCGCAGCGCAAGTTTGTTACGCGAATATGCCACGCCCACTCTAACGCCCACAAACCGCCGAAGCCTGTGGCGCACAAAATTTTCATGCTAGATACAAAATTTTAACTGAAATGTATTGGTCTCGTCAATACCTATCGATTGATCCAAAAAATTTGCCACGCCCACTCTAACGCCCATAACGCTTAAATCTGTCTACCGCCGGTAGGTGGCGCATTTCAATCGCGCGTTGCTGCTTGCATATCTCCATTTCCCTTTGGTCCCCTTAGCTGAGTAACGGGTATCTGATAGTCGAGGTACTCGACCAAAGGGAAATGGAGATATGCAAGCAGCAACGCGCGATTGAAATGCGCCACCTACCGGCGGTAGACAGATTTAAGCGTTATGGGCGTTAGAGTGGGCGTGGCAAATTTTTTGGATCAATCGATAGGTATTGACGAGACCAATACATTTCAGTTAAAATTTTGTATCTAGCATGAAAATTGTGTGCGCCACAGGCTTCGGCGGTTTGTGGGCGTTAGAGTGGGCGTGGCATATTCGCGTAACAAACTTGCGCTGCGCTCAAGCCTACGGAATCTAAATTTGAGATCCCAATTCTCTATCTTTGATAGTTTCCGAGATATCCACGTTCATACTTACGATTTTTTGAAGTTTGGGGGCGGTTTGTGGGCGATAAAGTGGGCGTGGTCAATCGATAGGTATGGATGAGAACAATACATTTCAGTTAAAATTTTTATTCTATCATCAAAACTGTAGGAGCCACAGTCTTGGCGGTTTGTGGGCGTTAGAGTGGGCGTGGCACTCTGCTGAAACAAACTTGCGCTGCGTAAGAAGGTCAGGAATCTGCACGCCAAGTCTCAATAGCCTAGCTTTTATAGTTCCCGAGATCTCAGCGTTCATCCGGACGGACAGATAGTCGAACAGACGGACAGACGGACATGGCTAGATCGACTCGGCTAGTGATCCTGATCAAGAATATATATACTTTATGGGGTCGGAAACGCTTCCTTCTGCCTGTTACATACTTTCCGACGAATCTAGTATACCCTTTTACTCTACGAGTAACGGGTATAAAAAGCTACATTTTATTTTAATCTACCCTTTTACTCTACGAGTAACGGGTATAAAAAGCTACATTTTATTTTTCATAGCTTTGCATTGTTAGGCCGATAAAAGAAATTGCGCCTGAAATTTGAGTTTAGGTATTGACCAACGTAAATAGGTTCATGTTATGTTCATTAGGCAGTGTTGTGAAATAAAGATTTTTCTCAGAAGAAAGATGATCAAAGAGTGATTTCAAAGAGTGTTTTAAACTTTTTTCGCAGCTTTAATTTAGTGCGTAAATTCCTTTGTTGTAATTTTTTAAAATCTTTTCTAGATTTGCCTTTGCTTCAGTCCTTCTATAACAAATATTTTTGTCTACTTTTTCGTCATTTAGCGGCCCAACTCTACCAGAAACTACCATCGTCCTTCTTGGGGCAGATTCAAAATAAAATTTCGTAAGCTAGAGCAATTGTTTGTTTTTTGAATTTTATGCATTAAATATGTATATGTGAGATGCGGTAGTCGAAAGACAAGGACAACTAGAAGCGGTCTTACCTTCTGACCTAATATCTTTCCCTCTATGTACTCGATACTTTTAAGTATTACTCGATATCTTTAAGTTATACTCCATACCCAGTTGCAACGTTAGTCAAAAGTGGCAACGCACCGCCATACTCACTCGCTGTCAGAATCTTGTAATGTGGGTGGTTTCCCTGTGTCGAAAAAAAAGGAAAATGTTGTAGGGGAAATAGCTAAAAGCTATTGATTTCAGACGACACAGACGATTGACAGGACTTCGAGAAGTGTACCTCTTGCTGTGCTCAAACTAGCTCGCCGGATTGTCGTGGAGTCTTTCTACTCTCCTATATGCCAATCGATCCCATTAGCATAATATATTAGGTACACGTATGACAGCGAGCTTATGGCTATTTGCGGGGTTAGCAAATAAAATAACTGTAATAGGCTAACGCCTATAGCCAAGTGATGTTTCGTTCTTCAGACTGGGAATTAGATGTTAGTTATCCCATTTCTTTACCCTCCCTTCCTTTATCATATTAAATATTAATATGACCCTTATAAAAGTTCTAGTTTTAATTCATATTAACGCTGACCTTCACGTACTCTACTCGGGACGAGTAAATAAAGAAATAAGGCGATCATTTTAATATTAAGTGTACATTTTAATTAAGGTATCGAACAGCAGTCCATCTCTAGCAGCAACAGTTTTGGAGCAACTGCCTTGCGCATACAGCTCCGGTTTTAAAGCCACTCCCGTAGCCACATTAGTAGATAGGTAATACGGGTGCTGGCTCACTAGGTAATTAATCATGTCAAAAAAGGAGGTGGGGGTGACCCTAATTAGTCACGCATGGTTGCACACAGGTGTTCTAATGACCTACTTAGCATAATTAAGTCAAAAAGGGGGGTATTGCTGACCCTAGTTAGATGAGCATGGTTGCACACAGGACACTTAATGAGGTTAGAAAGTGGTGTGTAGGAGTGTGAGAGAGGGGTGTTTTGATATGTCTTGTTTTGTCTTGTCTTTTTCTCACGCTAAAGGTGCGTGTGTGATAGGAGGTGTTTTGTCATGCGTAGGATTTTGTGGAGTGCAATGGTTGCACACAGGTCACTATGTTGCTTCTAACTTGGGTTAGAACGCGTTATGCGTGGGCGTTTTGTTGAGTCAATTAGGGTTGTAGGTGACACCTGGCTACGGTCTTGTGGTCAAAAGGTGTTGGTTTGAGGGATATTAGACCGCATACTTTTGTGGTGTGAAACAAGCGTGAGTTCGGTAACCTCCCCCTCTTTAGCGAGCATTAGATGGGAAAGTGAGCGTGGGAGTGTAAGAGGGGTGTTGGTGCTTTTTGGTTTCTAACAAAAACGTTGTTTTGTTATGCGTGGACGTTTTGTTGATTCAATTAGGGTTGTAGGTGACACCTGTTAGTGTAACCTGCCTACGGTCTTGTGGTCAAAATGGTGACTGTGGTGGTGGTTCCTAACAGAACAAGAGAGAGAACAAGAGAAAACGGTTACCTTCTAAGTTTTTAAAAATGTATGTGTTAAGGAGAAATGTGGAAAGTAGTTCAGTTTTAGAAAGCTATTCGTTTTAAAAGGGGTGTTTTGTCATGCGTATGAATTTGTAAAACTATATTTAGGCGGAGGAGGAGGAGGAAGGGAAGTTGTTTTGTTATGCGTGGGCGTTTTGTTGATTCAATTAGGGTTGTAGGTGACACCTGGCTACGGTCTTGTGGCCAAAAGGTGTTGGTTTGAGAGATATTAGACCGCATACTTTTGTTGTGTGAAACAAGCGTGAGTTCGGTAACCTCTCCCCTCTTTAGCGAGCATTAGATGGGAAAGTAAGCGTAGGAGTGTAAGAGGGATGTTGGTGGTGGCGGTGCTTGTGGTGGTGGTTCCTAACAGAAAATACACAAAATCAAATGAGATCGTTTGTTTAGTCGAATACGTTTTTCTTTAATCATATTTGAAAATTTTTTCTCATGCGCTTATAGAAAGAGAAAACGGTTACCTTCTAAGTTTTCAAAAAATGTATGTGTTAAGGAGAAATTTGGAAAGTAGTTCAGTTTTAGAAAACTATTTGAGTTGAGCGAACCATCTAGAATCGTCGTGTGAACCCTCCGGTAATTCAAAGCTAAAGTAAAGTTGTGTTAACTTACGTTCCATCCGAATTCGATTTGTGCGAGATTATCAAATTGATAAAAATTAAAATACTTTACCAAGTGTAAAGTAAGGTTGTGTGAATTGTGAACTACCCATATTTGTGTTGTGTAAACTTATCAAATTGATAAAACGTAAAATACTTTACAGTAAAAGTAAAGTATAACAAAGTGAAAAGTACACCTATCAATACAATACTTTTAAAAACGAAAAAAAATCAAAACCAAAAAAAAAAAATGAATAAGTATTGTGAAAGGTGCAACATTGCCCTATCGGGTAACATTTCGTGGGCTCATCATCTGCGAACGGAGCAACACAAGAAGAATGTTGTTGAACCAGTGGATTCAAGGATAAAAAAAATCAGTTCTGGATTCTAAGGAAGGATTGTTCACTACCTATATGAAAACACCAACAATAATGTAATTTATCCAACACAATTTATGAAGGAAGCAGGAGAAGCTTTTCTACCTCACTTGTATCCATTGTTGGAAAGTTATGCATCGGTGAAAATAAATTTTGAACTTTTTGGAGAGTACGGACTTTTGAAGGAAGAAAAGGAATGTATTGAAATAAAGTCATTTCAAAGTAAGATGACAATAATTAGTGCCTATTCGAATATTGAAAATGAATATAAGGAACACATGGAAAAAATTTTGGCGAGGATGGAAGAATTCCAAGAAAGGGATAGTGGATGGACTTTGCTTCATCTCACTCGATTGGAGATGAGTATTAATCAATATTCACCTTTAAGAGGATCATCTTATATAAAACTACCCTCTTGTTTAGAAGCTAAAAAAGCAATTATAAATGTGAAAAACACAAATGATGAATACTGTTTTAAATGGAGCTTAATCGCAGCATTAGGTAAACTAAATAAGAATGCGAACAGATGCACAAGCTATAAAGTGAATATAAATGATGAAGTCATTCAAGTAAATGGAATTACACTAAATTTCACTGGATTGCAATTTCCACTTAAGCCAGCGGATATATCGAAATTTATGGAAATAAATAAAGATATAAATATTACACTTTTTGGATTCGACGATGGAGTTATATTCGGACCTATATTTTACTCTCCTGAAGTGAGGAGAAATTATATAAATATGTTGATACTGGAGGAAGGATGTAAAGCACACTATACTTGGATTAAAAATCTCTCAAAGTAAGTTGTTTTATCATTTTATCATTATTATATCTTGTTTTTGTTTTTGTTTTTAAATTTCATAATATTTATTAGCTTTCATACTTAAAAAAATTTTTTTTTTTGTTTATCTTTTTTTAGTTTGGTTTCCTCTCAAGTTTCGAGAGACAAATCAAAAAAATGGTTCTGTCAAATTTGCTTAAATTACTCATTGAGTGAAGATGCTGCCAACCGGCATTCAGAAGTCTGTGGGAAAAAAGTCTCGCGCTTACCCAACAAGATGGATGCCACTTTACGGTACACAAATGTTCAAAAGGAAGTGATGGTCCCATTCACAGTTTACGCTGACTTTGAATGCATCCTTCAACCAATTAATAAAAACGAAACATTAAAATTAAATATTATAAATATACATAGACCTGTTTCATATGCATACTATATAAAGTGTGCACATGATAACAGTTTAGATAAGTTTGTCTTAGAAACTGTATTTAACTCGGGAATGAATTTCCTGTTATCACTAATAGAAAGTTTAACTTTTATATATGAAAACTATATTTCAAAACCTGTTTCTTTAATAATGTCAGATGTTGAAGAAGATGATTTCCAAAAATCTAATAATTGTCATATATGCAACACTCCCCATTTATTGGACAGAGTTAGGGATCACTGTCACTTCACAGGAAAATTTACAGGGGCAGCACATAATGAGTGTAATTTAAAATATACAGTTCCAAAATTTATTCCTGTTTTCTTCCACAATTTCACCAGGTATGATTGCCATCTATTTATTAAAGATTTGCCAGTCATACCTGGTGAAATAAAGGTAATTCCATTAAATAAGGAACAATATATATAAATTTCAAAAATTATAACTTTTAGTAATGGTGATAACTTTGAAATCCGTTTTCTAGACTCGTTTCGATTTATGCCTTCTGCATTAGATACATTAGCTTCAAATCTAGATAGTGAACAAATGTGTATAACAAGATCATTTTTCCCTAATGAAAATTATTTCAACTTAATGCGACGAAAGGGTGTATTTCCAAATGAATATTTAGATTCAGTTGAGAAATTAAAAGAAAGTAAATTACCTCCTAGAGAAGCTTTCTATAGTTCCTTAACCGAAAATGAATGTTCAGTTGAAAATTATACTCACGCACAAAAGGTATGGAATGAGTTTTCTTGTAATAATCTTAAGGATTATTTAGAATTATATTTAAAAACAGATGTTTTATTAATGTCTGATGTCTTTGAAAACTTTCGAAGACTTTGTAGTAAAATTTATTCACTTGATCCAGCACATTTTTTCACTACACCAGGATTATCATGGGAAGCTATGTTGAAATGTACTAAAATTGAATTAGATTTATTAACTGATATAGATCAGTATAAATTTATTCAAAGTGGTATTCGTGGTGGCTTAGTTCAATGTACATGTAGATATGCTAAAGCAAATAATAAATATGTTGAGAATTTTGATAGTACTCAAAAATCATCATATTTGATTTATTTGGATGCAAATAATTTATATGGTTGGGCTATGTCACAATCTTTATTATATGGAGGTTTTGAATGGATTTCAAGGGGGGAACTTGATAGTATAAACATTACTGAGATTGCAGATGATAGTGAATATGGATACATTTTTGAGGGAGATTTAAAATATCCTTTAAAATTGCACGATAAACATAATGATCTTCCATTTTGTTGTAATAATCAGTTACCAACAAAGTCAGACAAAATAAAAAAATTAATTGCTGATTTAAGGAATAAAGAAAAATATATAATTCATTATAAAAATCTTTAACAGTGTATAGAAAATGGATTAATTCTAACAAAAATTCATAGAGGTCTTCGCTTCTTTCAGAAGCCTTGGCTAAAAACATGTATTGATTTGAATACATTCCATAGAACTAATGCAAAAAATACATTTGAAAAAGATTTTTTTAAACTTTTAAATAATGCTGTCTACGGAAAAACAATGGAAAATGTCGATAAGCGCGTTAATATTAAATTAATTACTGAATGGGAAAGTGCTTCACCATCCGATTCTTCTGGTCCAAAAAGGCATTGTGGTATATTTTTATAAAGATATTCAGAATGATGTTGAGATGAAGTTTGATACATCAGATTATTTTGATGAATTACTTAAGCTCTATAATTTTCCTAAAGCTAATAAAAAAAGGTTGGGTTTTTTTAAAGATGAACTCAATGGAAGACCTATGACTGAATTTTTTGGTTTGAGATCAAAAATGTATGCCTTTAAAACATCTAATAGTAATGACAGCTGTGAAAAAACAGTGCAAAAATCAAAGGGTGTTAAAAGAAGTGCAATAGATCAATTAACTTTTAAAAGTTTTAAAAAATGTTTGTTTTCGGAAGAGGAAGTGGTAGGCTCTATGTCAATGATTAGATCTAAAAATCATTTTTTATCAACAATTAAATGTAAAAAAGTAGTTCTCAGTCATAAAGACACAAAGGTTCTTATACAAGACAATAAAATTAATACACTACAATATGGCCATTATAAAATAGATGAAAAAAGATTAGAAAATAAACTTAATGAAATAGATTCAAATATTTATGTTTATGAACAAAGAATAAAAGAAATAGAGAATTGTCCTAATAGAAATAATTATCAAGAGAATGAAATAGAAAAATTTCACAAAAATATAGATGAATGTGAATTTGAAATGTTTTGTACAGAATTAGAATTAAATTTACTAAATGATGAAAAAAATGAATAAATGTACTCTATAATTGTAAATTAGACAGAACAAACAACGCTTTTTTATTTAAAGGGTAAAATGTAAGGTAATGTATAAACCAAATATTACAATTCACAATATTATTATTATAAAATTTTTATTTAACAGACAAACATCGCTTTTACTTACAGGTTAATGTTAAAATTTATGAGAATTTACAGAACACGAAAATTTGAATTTAACAGAAGATTTACAATATATTCCTTGAATTACATTCAATTTGCTTACTTTCTTCTATATTTAGTGGTATAGTTTGTTTATAGTTATCTATACCACCCTGTAATCTATATACTTTATTGTCATCATTACTTAAAGGAATTGATTTAATGTATTTATCATTATCTTCATCTAAATTAAACGGTATAGTTTGAACATAGTTATCTATACCACCCTCAACAAGAATAGCTTCATCCTCACTAGATGATCTTGGAATACATGGTTCCGGATTTTCATCATCATAAAGGATTGTATCATGGTCATCATCATCGTCATCACCATACAAATTAAGAGAAAATTTGCCAACCTCTTTTTTATTAATGTTTTGGAGTTCTGAAAATATAAATATTTTACTATATATATATACAAATATTATTTTATATGTATTCAACCAACCTTTTTGAGCTCCATCCGAAATATTATTTTCAACTTTTTTATTAATGCTTTGGAGTTCTGAAAATATATATATATATTATTAGTACATAAAATTATATATATATATATATATATATAACTCACCTAATTTTAATTTACTCGAATTATTATTTTCATCTTCTATTTCACATAATTTTAATTTACTCGAATTATTATTTTCATCTTCTATTTTTATATTCTGCAAAAACAAACATATTTCCCTACTCAATCAGATTATGATATAATATCACTATTAGTTATTTTGAAATCGTTAATATCGTTAATTGGTATTATATCTGTGCTAATCTGACTTTCTTTTTTATTTAAATATTCAACCATCATTTGAGCTGCTAAATTTCTCTTTCTTAAATATATCCCATTAATTCTTTCTGCTTCATCGATTTCAATTTCATGGATTTGTGGACCATCACTAAGATAACCTGTTTCTTCTTCTTCTATCTCTTCTCTTTTACTCTCTTGTTTGGAGAGAAGATCAGCATCCTTTGATATTTTTTCATAAACAACCCTATCTTTTCGTCTCTCTGCATTAATTACTGTTTGAGATAAAACTTCTGCAAATTCAAAACAATTTATTCTTAAAGTTGCTAAGGGGGTATTAGTATTGCGTTTAGATTTTTGGTGGCGGTGGCGATTAGATAAATATTTTAAATTCATACGCTTAGATTTACTTAAACTTCGCCTAGAATGTGTTCTTCTATATATATTATTTTAATGACATTTAACTCCTACTGTAGCAGTTTTGTATTGGACGGTAAAGAATCTGTTTAGACCCCTTCTTCCCAAATCCATATGCCCTCCTATTCTCCTTTCATTTTCAACTAATTTTTGCTTAAAATTCTCAATTATACCTCTCTTTGTGAATTCAATTTGTGAGTTGTGTATGTTTTCAGTGCTTTTTAATTTATGAGTAGTGTTCCTTTTTATTGGAACCCGACTTACGCTCTCAAATTCTGTATCACTATCACTGATCCCCAACACTAATTCTTGTGACGTATTTCTAAATGTTGGTGCTCGACTTACGTTTTCAAATTCTCTCTCACTATCATTTATACTCATATCAATTTTTTCTGATTTTTCATCTCCTATGTTTTTATTTTCTATGTGATCAACACTTTCATTTTCGCTATTAAAATCAAAAAGATTGCTTGGGGTTGTAGTTGTTTCAGATGTAGTTGATGTAGCTGTTTTTGTTGTATCTTCTTCCAGAAGTTCTTTTTTTAATGTAGTTGCTGCTGTTGTAGTTGTTGTTTCTTCCTTCTCCTCCTCCTCCAGAATTCCCCTTCTCATTGTAGGTGTAGTTGTAGTTGTTGTAGTTGAGGTAGATGTAGTTGTAGTAGATGATGATATAGTTGTTTCTTCTTCAACTGTACTTGCACTTGTACTTGTTGTTAAGTCTTTTTCATTAATGCTACCATTAATAGCATTAAATATTTTAGTATCGAGTTCACTTTTTAAGTTTGGTATCTCACTCTCATCACTTGTCTTGTTTATGAAATCCATAAAAATATGACTGTCCTCTAGGATCTCAAATTTTAAGTCAATTTTAATGATTTTTTTTAGTTTTGGAACATTGATAAATAACCCAATCGAATTATTGGAAGTCGATGGGTTTTCAATTAAAGTCATTTCATTGGGGAGTGGTACCATTTTCACCATCGGATTAAAGAGGGAAAGTATCACAAAAAATATTATAAAAAGCGTCATTTTAATTTTGATTTTGTTTTTTTTGACAATCGAACAAACGATCGAATGAATGAATAAGCAAACGATCCGAAGTTGAGTTGCGTGAACGAATAGATGGAAACTGAATACTTTTTGAAATTCTTCCGCCTTTGTACCCTCCAGATTTGTATATATAAATATATAACGTTCTGTTCAAATTCTTATCTGTACATGCTTTTCTTCACACTTAATAAATAGGAATTGCGTGATTGTGAAGAAACATAATTTATTTTCACGCATTGACGTCAATGTCTACATTTTAATTGTTCTTTATAGAATTTCGTTTTTATGAATCCAACTATCTTCTGATTTTGAAAAGCCTACCCAACGCACAAGCACATAATCAAGTTCCACCCAAAATTCTTATCTTTTAGTCTAGCCAACGCACAAGCTCATAATCAAGTTCCGTTCCGTTTATAAATAGGAATTGCGTGCTTGTGAAGAAGAAACATAATTTATTTTCACGCATTAACGTCAATGCCTACATTTTAATTGTTCTATGCTTCCACTTGTTCTTTATAGAATTTCGTTTTTATGAATCCAACTATCTTCTGATTTTGAAAAGCCTAGCCAACGCACAAGTACATAATCATCTTTTTGTTTCACAATCTTTTCAACAAGATAAGTATTAGGGAATTTTGTTTTTTTAATTTCTTGTTTATAGAAACCACCTTGTACTGGATCACCCTTCAAGTCCTCAAGTAAATATGTGGTGGGGGATGTATTTTGTACTTTCCGAATTCGAAAAATTTCCGTTGTCCAGTTTGGGGTATAGCCTTTTTCAAAGACATGTTTATATTTACTTATTCGTACATGATCCCCCTCTTTAAAGTCCCCATTTGTAAATATTTTTAGATGATTGTATGATCTCATCAAAATCTTTTTTTCATTTTTAGCATTGACGTCAAAAGGCTTCATTTTAATCGTTCTATGCTTCCTGTTATTATAATTATTAATCAACTCTTTGTATATGTGAAGCCAAGTATATTTTCCATTAAAACTAAACTCACGCCACATAAGTTCTTTTATTGTTCTATTAAATAGATGCTTTAAGAGTACTAAATGTTGAGTAATGATTAATTTCATATCTTTTCATCAATTCTCTAAATTGTTTATTATAGAATTCATTTCCATTATCTGTTTGTAAATTCTTTTTCCATTGCTTTTGTAACTTCTTCTGCATTTTTTGATTTTATTGCTTCACCCCAACCATATTTAGAAAATGTATCTATTACTGTTAACAAATACCTATACCCCTTATTTGATGATGCATATGCCCCCATTTCAACCAAATCAGCCTGCCATAAATCGTTAATACCCTTTACTATAACTCTACGTCCTGGGAAATTCTTGAACGATGGGCGATGTAACTCATTTACAATATCTCGTTTACTCATAGCTTTATTTTATCTGGGATAAATGGTTTCTTCTCTAAAGATTCAGTTTCACCTTTTAAAACTGAGGTTGGTGCAATTATATAATTGAAAATGTTACTTTCTATTTCATTTATATCCTCCACTACCTTATTAAAAGTTTTCATGAGAAATTCCAATTTTTTAGAAATTTCACTCACTTTTCCCTCAATATTATTGATTCGAGGTCTTAATCTAAAGATTTGTTGTTTCTGCGGTTGCTTAGAAATTTCATTAGATGTATTCTGTACTAGTTTACTTATTTCATCATCAATATAAATCTTTGTTGCAATATCATTTTCATGAATGGGGGGTAGGGAATTTTTAAATCGTTTCCTCTGAACATTTAAATGTCCATCATAATCATTAAGTATACTTTGAAATTTTTCTAGACCTTTTGTTATATCTCTTGAGTACTCTTTCTCATTTAAAAAACAACCAAACTTATCAACTGACATTTTAATTATAAAATAAATAATGAAAGAGTGGTATATTGTATATATATATATATATTGGGGGTATATATATTGGGGGTTGTAAATTTCCAAAACTATCAATGTAATGTATACTTTTTTTATTTTTGTTATAAGCTACCCAATGTGTACCATTTGATGAACTATCATCTAGGTTTATAATTCCTGACTCTTCTCTCCAAGGAGATTTGGGCAGTGAGTCTCTCATAAACACACCTCGGAAATGTGGAATGTACTTTTGAGCAAAATTCAAAATTTCGAAATTTGAAAGAGGTTTTTTAGGTAGCTTAGTAATTAGTTTTTTGGATTTCCTCTAAATGGATTAAGATATAATCCATAACCTTTTCTATAAGGTTTAAGAAACATACCTTCACCCACCTTAATACTTTCCATTTTCTTATTATGTTGCTTACTCTCTTCTAATTGTTTTTTCCCCATATTTGCATTATTGATAGTTTTAGCAATAGCTGCACTACCAGAGGCGAGACTACCTAATGCACTTAGTGCAGTCAAAATGGGTACAATAGGTAAAAAACCACCAATTTTCGGTACATTAATAATACGAGGAATCTTAATTTTTTTTTTATTTCTACCAATTGATTTATTGACTGCTTTACGTGCAACCTTAATCGCACTCATTAGATCTAGTGGCTTCTGAGTTTTCAATGCCCGCATTCCTGTTTGGATAACATTTGAAAAACTCTTTACCTTTATTTCCTTTTCTTACACTTTCTCTTTGTTCCCTTTTTCACACCCATTCCGAATTTCTTTTTTGTTTTCATAATATTTGTAATCAAGTATGCTGCTGTTTTCTCTGCAATACTACTATCTTTTGAACCAACACGTTCCCACGCTTTATTTATTAGTACTGCGTCAGCCTTATGTCGATCAGCAAGATCCTTATATTGTGAATATGCAATATCATGTACTCTACAAGCTTCATCCAATTGATTTATCCCACGATCACCGCGCTCCAACCTTTGTTTTAGCTTTGTTCCAGGTCCACAAAAATTATAACCGGGAATATGTACTTCAAATGGAAGTGTGTTAATTATTTTGTTGATAATACCACTACCTCGTTTCAAGTTTGAACTCTGACTGCAACAATTATAAAAACTTTTACCCATTTTATATAATGTTTAATCAAGGAGCATTTCTCATCGAATGAAGTACATTACACACGTGAATATGCGTTTAATACGTCAAAAACAAGAAATCTGTGTTAGAAATATCGAGGGTGGTGATCATTCATTAACAAATTCAGTTCCACGACATAGTTCTTTATTACCCAATACAATAAGAGCATTGGTTGTCGGTCCCTCAAACTGTGGAAAAAGAAATGTTATGCTCAGCCTTATTGAAAGTCCAAACGGGCTAAAATTTGAGAACATATATGTATTCTCAAAGAGTTTATATCAACCAAAGTATGAGTATTTAGAGAAACTAATTAAACCGATAAAAAAAATGATGAAGTTTTACCACCCGCTAAGGCTAAAGAAAACTCTATTATGATTTTTGATGATGTTGCTTGTGAAAAACAAAACAACATTCGTTCATATTTCTGTATGGGGCGTCATAAAAATATAGATTCTTTTTACCTATGCCAAACATATACTCATATTCCAAAACATCTAATACGTGATAACGCGAATATGATTATAATGTTTAAACAAGATGATTTAAATATGCGTCATATATATGTCCTATGATTCATTTATGAAAATTTGTCAAAAGTGTTGGAGTGATAAATACGGATTCCTCATAATAAGTAAAGATAACGATATGGAAAAGGGAAGATACAGGAAGGGTTTTAATGAATTTATAATTATTTGAGAATATAAGTTTCATTCTGTAAGCTATATTTTCACAGTACATTATTAGACCCCAAAATGAGTAGATCATTCACTCTTACATTAAATGGCAATGAACCCATTACAAACATTTCTTATTTCCCACCCATTGAACTGACAAATGGTGAATATGAGTGTGCACTCATTGACTTTCATATGTACAACTCTATACCCAATGTTGATATAAATAATAATCTATTTCATATTGGTGATAAAGTAATTCAACTTCCAATTGGATCATATGAACTCAATGATATTTATGATTTTCTAAAAAATAAACTAAACGATTATGATCTTGAGAAAACATTTCAAATGGAGAGTAATAATAACACACTTCAAGTTCATATTACAACTACCAAGGAACCTATTTATTTTAATAGAAACAACTCCATTGGACAATTGCTTGGTTTCAATAAAAAAAATAATTTACCCCGACTTGAAAAAAACATATATATCTGATCAACCTGTCAATATTTTAAAAATAAACACAATACGCTTAGTATGTAATATTGTAAGCGGGTCATATATTGATAGTAGACAAGATCATTCATTATACGAATTTGGAATTAATGTTCCACCAGGCTATAAAATGAATATCACACCACACAATCTTATTTACTTACCAGTCAACACTAGAGAAATAAGTACACTCTCTATACACATAACTGATCAGAACGGTGAATTAATAAATTTACGCGGTGAAAACTATACAATTCGTTTACACTTAAGATTAATACAATGATTATATACAATAAAAGAGGTGATACTTACCATCATCAGCACACTTTAAAACATAAAGTTATAGGAAGAGGATCGAAACCAAAAAGACACACACTTACATTAAAAAATAAGTTAATTCTTAAATCATTGGGCTTCAAAGTGCGAGTTTAACTAAAGTCATGGGGTTGAATGAAATATTGGCAGTACGGGAAAAACCTTTCTCTGATGAAAGTATATCAAAGAAAGAATATCACAGCTATCAACCCTATCAACAATCATTTAAACCAAATGATGAGATAAGAATTACAATCCAAAATCAAGATTTATATGTACTCCCCCATGAGAGTCTTCTAAATTTTCAAGGAGATATTACCCTAATTAAGGAAGGGGGAGCGGTAGAAACTCAAAATGTTATTGCGAGAATGAGAAATAATTGTATGGCATACTTTTTAGATGAAATACGCTATGAAATCAATAGTGTTGAAATAGATAGAACAAGATTTAGTGGTATTAATTCTACAATAAAAAACTTTGTTTCTTTAAATCAATTTGAAAGCAAGAGACTTTACAATTCTGGATGGAGCGGAGGACCCGATTTCAATTTAACCCCCCACTTCAATTTTTCAATACCCCTTAAAAATCTACTTGGATTTGCTGAAGATTTCAAAAAAGTATTATTAAATTGTAAACATGAACTAGTACTATTAATATCAAAAAATTTTAATGATGTACTTGAGCAAGATAAATTTGAGAGTGCACAATTAGTCGGAAAGTATCATCTCAATATGACTAATATTACATGGAAAATTCCTCATATAACACCCAGCGATTCAACGAAAACTAAAATGTATGATATTATAAAAAGTGGAACCAATCTACCGATTGCATTCCGTAGTTGGGATACATACATTAATCCTAAACTAAGTAATGGAACAAATCATGTTTGGAATGTTAAATTAGCTGCTAACCGAGAACGTCCACGATTTGCTTTAATTGGATTTAAAGATAACCACCATCTGATTACAGACAATTTAAGAAATCTAAAGGTCTACTTAAACTCTGAAACATATCCCTACGATGACTTAAACTTGGACTTTGAAAAAGATCGATTTGCACACCTATATGAAATGTATTGCAAGTTTCAATCTAGCTACTATAACCGAAGTGAATCTCCTTTACTATCACCTACAGAGTTTAAAACTAAAGCTCCTATTATCGTAATTGACTTATCATATCAAAATGAAATGGTTAAATCGGGACCCATTGATGTTAGGATTTCAATTGAACTTACCAAGCCCACTATCGAAAATGTTCAAGTATATTGCGTGCTCATACATGATCGTTTAGTTGAATATAACCCGTTGAATGGTCTAGTTCAGCGGATTGTCTAACAATTAATCAATCATGAGTGAAGATATTGTTGCAATTGATGTTCAAGGATTTCTTGGGAACAACAATAAATTTATTCTAAAAGAAATTGGAGTCGTATTCAAAAACGAGACAATCTTGAATTCTAATTTTATCATACACTCTCCACATGATTTTATTGAATTGAATAAGAAATGTAGAAAAACAGCTACTTGGCTAACAAAAAACATCACAAAATTTATTGGAATGATGGAGTATACTTTTTCAAAGAAACACAAATGTATTTAAGAGAAATAATTAGAAAACAGGAAATAATTTGTAAGGGATATCAAAAAAGGTTATTCCTACAAAAATTATAAATTATTATTAAAAATTGATAATGTAATTAACATTGATGAAATTGGTTGTCCCTCTCTAAAAATAATGGATGGAAACCACTTTCCATATTGTTCATTACATGCTCGGGATGGTGTCTGCTCTCTGAACAATGCTCATAAAATCTTAAACTTTTACAAAAACGAAAACTCCTTAACACCTTTTAACCATTCATTCACATTTTGAGAGTCGGGAAAATAAGTTTACAAAATGACTGATTCTAATAACAATCTTAATATACCGACTTATTCATCTTTAATAAATAAAATTAATTTTTTTTTTTAATACATTTGGAAACATGATTTCAAAAGAGGACTTGAAATTACTACTGGAGACAAGGAACATGTTCATGGGTACTGAAGTAAAGGAGTTTATAAAAACAACATTTGGAGAACATTTAAATTTATGTACATTTTCTAATGATAATATAGAAACTTTTGCTTGTTTTCATTTTGTAATTCAACAATATAGAGTTAGAAAATTAATTTCATCATATATTGAAATTTTTAGAAAAAAAAGAGAAAACGAAAAAAAATGTTCTATTGTTTTGAATTTGTTTTCGAGGGTGGGTCTATCATCAGCTGTTGCATTTTTTAACATCTGTTTTCTAAGTATAATACAACGAGTTATCCCTACCAAACTCTAGTTTAAGATAAACATTCAGACTATTACGTTAAAAGAAAAAATGATTTCCTCAAAAATTGAAGAGTTCTTAAAGGAGCATGGAAGTGAGATCTTCAAGGAACATGCTACGAAATTGAAATCATTTCATACATTTTTTAAAGATGTAGAAGCCACCCCACTAATTCATTCAAAGTGTGGAGAACACCTATCATCCTGTGCATGGGCATATGATGATTGTAAAGTTGGACCTGACACTTGCAGGTGTATGCATGTTGAAAAGAGAGAAGAAGACGCCTTAAAATTGATGGAAAGATACATTCATTTATTTAAAAGACTCAATGTAAACTAATTTAAGACGAATATATAGAAATAAAAACGTATTTGACTAAACAAACGATCTCATTTGTTTTTGTGTATTTTCTGTTAGGAACCACCACCACAAGCACCGCCACCACCAACATCCCTCTTACACTCCTACGCTTACTTTCCCATCTAATGCTCGCTAAAGAGGGGAGAGGTTACCGAACTCACGCTTGTTTCACACAACAAAAGTATGCGGTCTAATATCTCTCAAACCAACACCTTTTGACCACAAGACCGTAGCCAGGTGTCACCTACAACCCTAATTGAATCAACAAAACGCCCACGCATAAAAAAACAACTTCCCTTCCTCCTCCTCCTCCGCCTAAATATAGTTTTACAAATTCATACGCATGACAAAACACCCCTTGTAAAACGAATAGTTTTCTAAAACTGAACTACTTTCCACATTTCTCTTTAACACATACATTTTTGAAAACTTAGAAGGTAACCGTTTTCTCTTTCTATAAGCGCGTGAGAAAAAATTTTCAAATATGATTAAAGAAAAACGTATTTGACTAAATAAACGATCTCATTTGGTTTTGTTCTGTTAGGAACCACCACCACAGTCACCATTTTGACCACAAGACCGTAGGCAGGTTACACTAACAGGTGTCACCTACAACCCTAATTGAATCAACAAAACGCCCACGCATAACAAAACAACGGTTTTGTTAGAAACCAACAAGCACCAACACCCCTCTTACACTCCCACGCTCACTTTCCCATCTAATGCTCGCTAAAGAGGGGGAGGTTACCGAACTCACGCTTGTTTCACACCACAAAAGTATGCGGTCTAATATCCCTCAAACCAACACCTTTTGACCACAAGACTGTAGCCAGGTGTCACCTACAACCCTAATTGACTCAACAAAACGCCCACGCATAACGCGTTCTAACCCAAGTTAGAAGCAACATAGTGACCTGTGTGCAACCATTGCACTCCACAAAATCCTACGCATGACAAAACACCTCCTATCACACACGCACCTTTAGCGTGAGAAAAAGACAAGACAAAACAGACATATCAAAACACCCCTCTCTCACACTCCTACACACCACTTTCTAACCTCATTAAGTGACCTGTGTGCAACCATGCTCATCTAACTAGGGTCACCAACACCCCCCTTTTTGACTTAATTATGCAAATTAGGTCATTAGAACACCTGTGTGCAACCATGCGTGACTAATTAGGGTCACCCCCACCTCCTTTTTTGACATGATTAATTACCTAGTGAGCCAGCACCCGTATTAACTACCTACTCACATTGGCACACTTTGAGAGGCGGCGATGTGTTGGCCAAAACTGATTTAAGCGAAGCGTGATTGTCATCCGAGTTCCCTGAAGACGATCAGGTCACAATTATGGGGTCATTGGAGCACTATTTCTTCTTGTTGGTGGGGTTGCTCTGACGGTTTATGTAATCATGACCACGTGCAGCTTACGACCTTTGCTCCGGACATTGATCCGGCGTGGAGAATAAGCCTCTCCGATAGCTTGGGCTCTGCGGTTCCACTAGTCAATAAAACCTGGCTTAGTTATTTCCAATTAAAAGTACCTCGTCGAAAAGTATCAGGCCCTCAAAGGGGCCAGGCGAGTACACGGCCTTAAATAGCAACTCCCGAGTAGAAAAGATCTTTTGTTTTTAATCCCTTTTAACCGGTAAGGTGATGTGAACGATTATTTGGATTGGAGTATTAAATAATAGATTCCGGGTGACACGAGGTTGCTTTATGTATGATCGACGGTAATGAAATGGTCTTTAGTCGCTTAAAGAAGTTTTGGGCTCGCAACCGAGCTTTTGAGAGTTCGTGCAGAGCTGCCGACACCGAATTACTCAAGCCGGGGCGATAACGGAAGAATCATACGATTTTCTACCTGCATGATACCCGATTATCGCTTATCTATCATATATGAGCGTTTTTTTTTCGATGCACTCATGCAAGGCGAAGCTTTCTGCATATGAACCATAAAATGTCTTAAACTTCAGAAGTTTTACTCAATGCAAATTATAAAGAGAACATTAAGAGCATAGGTATTTGTACTTTCTATGTAAACTGACCACTACAATCTCGCAAAGTACAGTACACACGTATATTTTGTAAAACCTTAGTTAATCAGTAGAATGTAAATAATAAATAATATCATCATACTATTTAAAGTCTGCGTTACCTCTTCTGAAAAGAGGACCCTGAGATTTTGGGGGCTCAACCGAGATAAGCCTACCATTCGAATAACTTTCAGTTTGGCAAAAACACGTGGAGTGCGGTGTAAGCAGACAGCTGGTCAAATTAAGCAAATCGGCTGGATATCTTCAAATCGTCATAAGCAATTGGCTGGAGTGCGAGAAAGAAGGCTGTCGTTGAAAGCACACACAGTTGGTGGCTTTTACAAAGGCAATAACTTGAAGAACCAGCGGACGAAGGGCTGAAAGGATTAAGAGGCAGCGTATCGTGGCTGGAGATACAGCGAGCAAGACATTGGATCTGGTTTTGGTCATCGGAGCGTGCGTGCAGGATTGTGCAAGCGGAAGGCTGGTGCACAGATCTTGGCAGCAGACGAAGACATCCATAAAGTAACAGTTGAGCTTGGAAGTCTTCATTGCATGTGTGACGCTACAAAAAACGGGAAGCGTGGGAAGGAAATACGACGACGAACAAACGGGACATCATTGAGTGAGTGGCTGAACTTTTGGTGGAGTGTTGCCGGAAAGTGTATTTTAATTCCTATGTAAATTAGTGGGGTAACATAGAAATCAAGCAGTTCCAGAGACAGGTTGGTTAATATATTTTTAATTTGCTTTTGATACTAGACTAAAGAAAAAATTGTTTAATCTTAATAATCTACAGGATGAAGTTGTAAAATGGAGAGAAACGAGATCTTGGCACTGCGAGTTGAAGGGTTGCGTCGGAAGTTGTCGGAGCTGCAATTGGGCACGACTGGATTGAAAGCGGAATGGCAAGAGAGATTGTTGACAGGTTGGCATCAAGGACTATGAAATGAAAGACAGGGCAGATTTTCGCAGTTTTCTGGGTCGAGTTCCCCAGACATAAATCAATGGATAGGAGAGTTGGAAGACTGTGCAGCTACAGTTGAGTGGAACCCTTTACAGTTTTTTGTCTATGCAAAACAGTTGCTTAGTGGAGCCACAAAAATGTTTGTGCGTAGCCAGAGAAATATCAAAGACTGGGCAAGTTTGAAGGTTGGGAAAAGTTCCTTTACTTACTTTTGGAATTTGCAAAGCCAATTTGTTTGGAGGAAGAA
This sequence comes from Drosophila subpulchrella, assembly GCF_014743375.2. Classification (NCBI taxonomy): domain Eukaryota; kingdom Metazoa; phylum Arthropoda; class Insecta; order Diptera; family Drosophilidae; genus Drosophila; species Drosophila subpulchrella. Next base: position 154,875 of record NW_023665647.1, read on the forward strand.
AGTTTGATCGAGTATTTCGTTGAGGGTATCCAAAATCAAATAAAGCAATGCTATACCAGGCCAGAAGCCTCAAGGATCGAAAGCCACAAATCGACGCGTATCAATCATCCAAACCAGTAAACAAGTATGGTTCACAGGGTAGCATGGCTGTGCAAATTAAGATTGTCACTGGTAATATGTTAAAAAAATATATTTTATTTTTTATTTAAACTTGGTGTTAAACATTTTATTTCTTATCACTTATACAAGACACTTATTAATAACTGTCGAACCGATCGCGGTCTCGGACAAAATAGGACTGCCGCTTAATTCTAAAAAATTATCCAACGAACCTCGGCCAGAAGCTTTTCTTTTTTAAGCTCCAGAACTAATTTTTGTTTAAAATAAAAGCTTATGCTGAAACTGTCGCATCTCGTTGTGAAATGAAATTATGCTGACCGATGCAATTTGATTCAAAATCGGAACGCAATATGATCTGAACTTAGAACGCAATACTGTGGGCTTCTAGCGGAAGCTGATGCTTACTCTAAGTTGGGTTTGTTTATCTTGGCTGGGCCACCAAGAGCGGACCCCAAAGCCAAAGGCGAGGGCAAAGATAAAAGCAAATGCAAAGGCATAGGCAAAGATCGCTTAGATTGAATTTTGAAAATTGTTTATGAATTTCATATGAGGCCCGGTTTCACGGGTTGGATAACTCTTCCGCTTCTAAAATGGATCGTCCCGATTCATTATGATTTTCTTTTAAACGATCTCTTAGTTTTGAAAAAAAACATTGATCTTGGTTTGTATCTCTTTCTTTAAAAATTTCTTCTTGGTTTGTAATTTCTCCTTTCAAAATTTCTTCTTGATTTAGATTTTCTTCTTTTAAAATTATTTCTTGGTTTGTATTGTTTTCTAGTTCTGGCCGTTGTTTTTTGGTTACAAAAATAAAATTTCTGTATTTTATATAAAGTATAAATGTTAAAAATATAATGACAAAAATTAATAATATAAAGGAAATTGATATTTTGGTGTTATTAATCTTCATAAATGGATTGATAATGTTAATATTGTCAAGAGTTAGTTCCGAATTGTTTGAAGCAATATATTCTGAAATGTCATAATTTATGAATTTATGCTGAGCTATATAATTCAATATTTTGTTTTCGCTGTTAATGTAGGTGCTGTTAGTTATAATGATTGAGTCATTGAACAAAATTAAATATGAACCATTTAGATGAGTATAGTCTACTTTATTTGTTCCTGTTACCTGCTATCCATTTCCGTAAAGTTCCTATTTCATTAATTCCTCTTTTTTGTCTTTTTGGCATTATTTCTGATAAAGTTAATTTTATGAGTTCTAAGTCCATTGAAATTTCCCATTCTATGTCTGTTTTTGATGATTTATTCAAAGAACTTGTTTCAGTGTTAATTATTTCTTCATAAAAACTTAAATTAGTTACGTGAAATAAATCTGCATATGAATCGTAAGTCAATACGTCTTTATTGTCCTTCTATAATTATTCGTGACTTGTATAGTCAATTATTTCAGAACTTGTTAAAAGTATTAGGTTCAGTATAAGTACTAGAAAAAACATTTTTCTGAAAAAAAATAATTAAAAATTGTTGTTTATATTAGGATTTAATATTATCTTTACGAATAATTTTATTTGTATTGTTGATTATTATTTTGTTAGGCATATTCTCCTTTACTACTTGTTTTTTATATCTTGATTTAAGTTTGTTTCGTTCCCCATGTTTTTTTTCATAAACAACTTGTCCTACATGATAATCTTTTTCTTTTCTGTTCTCATTATGTGTTTCTAACATTCTTGTTTGTGTATTTTTCAAAATAATGGGAATATTATCATGATCAATTTTATTATAAAGGATATCAAAAGGTTTTTCGTTTGTTGTGGAATGAATGCTCTGATTATATTTTTGAGCGGCTCTAATAACTATTTCGGAATAATTAGTTAAATAAAACCCTTCTTTTATGCAGTGAGCTATTTCTGTTAATGTCGAGTGTGCCCTTTCAACTTGTCCGTTTGAAGTACTATGTCTTGGGTCTGCGTAATGCAAAGTAATGTCACACCTCTGTGCAAATGATTTAAATTGGGCCGAGGTAAAATTCGGTTCGTTATCGGTCATAATTACTTTTGCCTGGGGAAATTGTTTTAGTAGTTCCATTACCCTAATTTCAATGTTTAACTTATTTTGAATTTCTTTAACAACAAGGAATTTGGAGTACGCGTCTATACAAGTAATAAATGTTAAATTTTGCGCGTAGTATATGTCTATATGTAAATTTTCTCCTTCTTTAGTTGGAATAGGGGTTTCCTCGATTGGAATTTTTATTGGGTGCCTGTTATATTTATTTTCATTACAAATCCCATAACTTTTGATATATTTCTTTAATTTTGTAAATAAGTTTGGCCAATAATATAACCTACTGATTTGTTTGTAATTTTCATCTAGCCCCCTATGAGCTTGACTGTGTGTTTCTTCTATTATTATGGCTTTATCTTCATTGTTTTCTATGTCGAGGAAAGATTCTCGTAAAAAGAAATTGGTTAGTGAAATTATTTTTTAAGGGTAATTGAATGTGATATAAGTCCTCTAACTTACAGTGAATTCCTACCGTAATGTTGGGTGGAACATACTCTTTTAATAAGTTTATTACATTTTCTGGTGTGTCATATTCAATTAAGTGTCGTGTCCTGCCAAAAACTTTCAGTGACTCATGTATTGTAAACCTCCCCGTTGTTAATAAGAGTTGTTGTTTAAACTGATTTAACGGTTTACGGGTCTCTTGTATTACATTTTCAAAACTGCTTTCAGCTGAATGCTGTGTGTTTTGATCTGAGTTTGACTGTTCTACATCACTGTCTGTAATGTTATTTATATGTATTTGAGATAATGCATTGGCTACAACATTTGTTGTACCGGGTTTATTTATTATTTTTGGGGTAAAACTTTCTATGAAAGAATACCATCTTTTCATTTCTATGTTGGGATTTTTATCGGAAATCGTGAAAGATAAAGACTTATGATCTGTTTGGATTTCTATACCAATTTCTCCGTACAAATAGTTTCTCAAATTTTTCCCCTTTGTTTGTGGCATAAAGTTGCTCGGTTTTATTAAGTGTTCAGAAATGAGAGTAATTGGTTTATTATCCTGTGATAATACCGCCCTGATAGCTACGTCTAATGCGTCTGTTGTCAAAGTGAATTTTTATACCCGTTACTCGTAGAGTAAAAGGGTATACTAGATTCGTCGGAAAGTATGTAACAGGCAGAAGAAACCGTTTCCGACCCCATAAAGTATATATATTCTTGATCAGGATCACTAGCCGAGTCGATCTAGCCATGTCCGTCTGTCCGTCTGTCCGTCTGTCTGTCCGTCCGGATGAACGCTGAGATCTCGGAAACTATTAGAGCTAGGCTATTGAGATTTGGCGTGCAGATTCCTGAGCTTCTTACGCAGCGCAAGTTTGTTTCAGTAGAGTGCCACGCACACTCTAACGCCCACAAACCGCCCAAAACTGTGGCTCCTACAGTTTTGATGCTAGATAGAAAATTTTAACTGAAATGTATTAGTCTTGTCAATACCTACCGATTAACCCAACAAATTTTGCTACGCCCACTCTAACGCCCACAAACCTCCCAAGAAAAAAAAGCTATGACGTCAGAGCCAGACAATGCGAAATGTATGTGTGTGTATGTAAATAGTTGCCGGCCGAACTTAGCGGCAAAGAAAAAAAGTGCGCGGCTAACTTATTCTATTGAATAATGCATTTTTCACGCCTACCCTAACGCCCACAACGCTTTAATCAGTCTTCCGCCGGTAGGTGGCGCATTTTAATCTCGCTTTGCTGCTTGCATATCTCCATTTCCATTTACTCCACTAAAGCGTTCTCCCATGTTATACCCGTTACTCGTAGAGTAAAAGGGTATACTAGATTCGTCGGAAAGTATGTAACAGGCAGAAGGAAGCGTTTCCGACCCCATAAAGTATATATATTCTTGATCAGGATCACTAGCCGAGTCGATCTAGCCATGTCCGTCTGTCCGTCTGTCTGTCCGTCCGGATGAACGCTGAGATCTCGGAAACTATTAGAGCTAGGCTATTGAGATTTGGCGTGCAGATTCCTGAGCTTCTTACGCAGCGCAAGTTTGTTTCAGTAGAGTGCCACGCACACTCTAACGCCCACAAACCGCCCAAAACTGTGGCTCCTACAGTTTTGATGCTAGATAGAAAATTTTAACTGAAATGTATTAGTCTTGTCAATACCTACCGATTAACCCAACAAATTTTGCTACGCCCACTCTAACGCCCACAAACCTCCCAAGAAAAAAAAGCTATGACGTCAGAGCCAGACAATGCGAAATGTATGTGTGTGTATGTAAATAGTTGCCGGCCGAACTTAGCGGCAAAGAAAAAAAAAATATTGAATAATGCATTTTTCACGCCTACCCTAACGCCCACAACGCTTTAATCAGTCTTCCGCCGGTAGGTGGCGCATTTAAATCTCGCTTTGCTGCTTGCATATCTCCATTTCCATTTACTCGACTAAAGCATTCTCCCTTGTTATACCCGTTACTCGTAGAGTAAAAGGGTATACTAGATTCGTCGGAAAGTATGTAACAGGCAGAAGGAAGCGTTTCCGACCCCATAAAGTATATATATTCTTGATCAGGATCACTAGCCGAGTCGATCTAGCCATGTCCGTCTGTCCGTCTGTCCGTCTGTCCGTCTGTCTGTCCGGATGAACGCTGAGATCTTGGAAACTATGAGAGCTAGGCTATTGAGATTTGGCGAGCAGATTCCTGAGCTTCTTACGCAGCGCAAGTTTGTTTCAGTAGAGTGCCACGCCCACTCTAACGCCCACAAACCGCCCAAAACTGTGGCTTCTACAGTTTTGATGCTAGAGTAAAAATTTAAACTGAAATTAATTGTTCTTATTAATACCTATCGATTGACCCAAAAAATAGTTTGCCACGCCCACTTAAACGCCCAAAAACCGCCCACAAACTTCAAAAAATCGTAAATATGAGCGCGGATATCTCGGAAACTATCAAAGATAGAGTATTGGGATTTCAGATTTAGATTCCGTAGCCTTGTACGCAGCGCAGGTTTATTACGCGAATATGCCACGCCCACTCTACCGCCCACAAACCGCCCAAGCCTGTGGCGCCCACAATTTTTATGCTAGATAAAAAATTTTAACTGAAATGTATTGGTCTCGTCAATACAAAATACAAATATACAAAAAAAAAATACAAAAATTTGCCACGCCTACCCTAACGCCCACAATGCTGAAATCTGTCTTCCGCCGGTAGGTGGCGCATTTAAATCTCGCTTTGCTGCTTGCATATCTCCATTTCCCTTTGGTCCCTTTGGCTGAGTAACGGGTATCTGATAGTCGAGGTACTCGACTATAGCGTTCTTCCTTGTTTTCTATAGTCCGGTTGAACTAGTTCCACTTGTGCTATTAGATTATCTTTTAGTTCGTTAAAAGCTTGTATAGCTGAATCGTCCAACTGTATTAACACTCTTGTTGATATTTTTTTAGAAACATTTCCATTTTCCCGTCCTAATTATTTTCTAAGAAGTTTTGCAATTTTTGCATAATTACGGACAAATTTTCGATAGTAGCCAGTTAGACCTAGAATACTTTGAAGTTCTCTAATTTTTTGTGGTAACGGATATCTTGAAATTGTGGAAATTTTTTCAGGATCTGTTTTTATTACATTAAAAGAAACAATGTAGCCAAGAAACGAGGTTTCTAATTTAAAGAATTTAGATTTTTCGGGAGAAATTTTTATTTTTGCTCCTTGTAAAATGCTTATTATTTGAGTTAAGTCCGAGAAATGTTGCTCGATTGTGTTTGAAAAAATTATAATATCGTCCATGTAGACGTGGCATGTTTTTTCTACTTGTTCTCTGAGAATATCATCCATTGCTCTCTGGAAAATTCTGGGCGCATTTGTTAATCCGAAAGGCATGCTTAAAAATTCAAATTTTCCGTTGTTAATATAAAAATATGTTTTTTGGATATCTGAGTCTTTCATTAAAATTTGATGGAATCCTGATTTCAAGTCAATTGTTGAAAAAAATGTTGCCTTTCCTAAGTTGGCTAATATAACAGAAGGGTCTTGCATCGGATATCTGTCCGGTATTGTGTTCTCATTTAATTTTTTGTAGTCTATAACGAGTCTGTGTTTAAGGCTACCGTCTTCGTTTTGGCCTTTTTTGGGTACCACCAGAACTGGTGAATTGTAAGGACTTCTACTCGGCCTTATAATATCTTCATTTAACATTCTATTGATTTCGCTATTTACGAAATCTGAAACCGATAAGGCATATGGATATTGTTTGCCATAAATTGCCCTGTTAGTAATTGTATTTATTTCGACCCGAATGTCAGTTCTAAAAGGAATTTGTGCGTTTATTTTAGAATGTTCCTCTTCAATTATGTCTATTATTTTTTTCTCCAAATCATCTACTTGATTTGAATTTAACACTTTAATGTTATTAATTTTATTTCTTTCAGAATCTTTTGATCCCAAATTTTGTACTTTTTTATTGACGGAAAATTCTTCGTCGGCGTGTTCAGGATATTTAGATCCCAAACTTTTTGTTTTTTTGTTGACGGATAATTCTACGTCTGCTTGTTTAGGATTTTTAGATCCCAAACTATTTGTTTTTTTGCTGACGGATAATTCTACGTCGGCCTGCTCGGGATTCCAAGATCCCAAGCTAAATAAACTTTTTTCAACCATTTGCGATTCTGATTTAATTCCACTTTGATCTTCAAAGTATTTTTAAACCCGTTACTCGTAGAGTAAAAGGGTATACTAGATTCGTCGGAAAGTATGGCAGAAGGAAGCGTTTCCGACCCCATAAAGTATATATATTCTTGATCAGGATCACTAGCCGAGTCGATCTAGCCATGTCCGTCTGTCTGTCTGTCTGTCCGGATGAACGCTGAGATCTCGGAAACTATGAGAGCTAGGCTATTGAGATTTGGCGTGCAGATTCCTGAGCTTCTTACGCAGCGCAAGTTTGTTTCAGTAGAGTTCCACGCCCACTCTACGCCCACTCTAACGCCCACAAACCTCCCAAGAAAAAAAAGCTATGACGTCAGAGCCAGACAATGCGAAATGTATGTGTGTGTATGTAAATAGTGCCGGCCGAACTTAGCGGCAAAGAAAAAAAGTGCGCGGCTAACTTATTCTATTGAATAATGCATTTTTCACGCCTACCCTAACGCCCACAACGCTTTAATCAGTCTTCCGCCGGTAGGTGGCGCATTTAAATCTCGCTTTGCTGCTTGCATATCTCCATTTCCATTTACTCGACTAAAGCGTTCTCCCTTGTTTTCTATAGTCCGGTTGAACTAGTTCCACTTGTGCTATTAGATTATCTTTTAGTTCGTTAAAAGCTTATATAGCTGAATCGTCCAACTGTATTAACACTCTTGTTGATATTTTTTTAGAAACATTTCCATTTTCCCGTCCTAATTATTTTCTAAGAAGTTTAGCAATTTTTGCATAATTACGGACAAATTTTCGATAGTAGCCAGTTAGACCTAGAAAACTTTGAAGTTCTCTAATTTTTTGTGGTAACGGATATCTTGAAATTGTGGAAATTTTTTCAGGATCTGTTTTTATTACATTAAAAGAAACAATGTAGCCAAGAAACGAGGTTTCTAATTTAAAGAATTTAGATTTTTCGGGAGAAATTTTTATTTTTGCTCCTTGTAAAATGCTTGTTATTTGAGTTAGGTCCGAGAAATGTTGCTCGATTGTGTTTGAAAAAATTATAATATCGTCCATGTAGACGTGGCATGTTTCTTCTACTTGTTCTCTGAGAATATCATCCATTGCTCTCTGGAAAATTCTGGGCGCATTTGTTAATCCGAAAGGCATGCTTAAAAATTCAAATTTTCCGTTGTTAATATAAAAATATGTTTTTTGGATATCTGAGTCTTTCATTAAAATTTGATGGAATCCTGATTTCAAGTCAATTGTTGAAAAAAATGTTGCCTTTCCTAAGTTGGCTAATATAACAGAAGGGTCTTGCATCGGATATCTGTCCGGTATTGTGTTCTCATTTAATTTTTTGTAGTCTATAACGAGTCTGTGTTTAAGGCTACCGTCTTCGTTTTGGCCTTTTTTGGGTACCACCAGAACTGGTGAATTGTAAGGACTTCTACTCGGCCTTATAATATCTTCATTTAACATTCTATTGATTTCGCTATTTACGAAATCTGAAACCGATAAGGCATATGGATATTGTTTGCCATAAATTGCCCTGTTATTAATTGTATTTATTTCGACCCGAATGTCAGTTCTAAATGGAATTTGTGCGTTTATTTTAGAATGTTCCTCTTCAATTATGTCTATTATTTTTTTCTCCAAATCATCTACTTGATTTGAATTTAACACTTTAATGTTATTAATTTTATTTCTTTCAGAATCTTTTGATCCCAAATTTTGTACTGTTTTATTGACGGAAAATTCTTCGTCGGCGTGTTCAGGATATTTAGATCCCAAAGTTTTTGTTTTTTTTGTTGACGGATAATTCTACGTCTGCTTGTTTAGGATTTTTAGATCCCAAACTATTTGTTTTTTTGCTGACGGATAATTCTACGTCGGCTTGCTCGGGATTCCAAGATCCCAAGCTAAATAAACTTTTTTCAACCATTTGCGATTCTGATTTAATTCCACTTTGATCTTCAAAGTATTTTTATACCCGTTACTCGTAGAGTAAAAGGGTATACTAGATTCGTCGGAAAGTATGGCAGAAGGAAGCGATTCCGACCCCATAAAGTATATATATTTTTGATCAGGATCACTAGCCGAGTCGATCTAGCCATGTCCGTCTGTCTGTCCGGATGAACGCTGAGATCTCGGAAACTATGAGAGCTAGGCTATTGAGATTTGGCGTGCAGATTCCTGAGCTTCTTACGCAGCGCAAGTTTGTTTCAGTAGAGTTCCACGCCCACTCTAACGCCCACAAACCGCCCAAAACTGTGGCTCCTACAGTTTTGATGCTAGAGTAAAAATGTAAACTGAAATAAATTGTTCTCATCAATACCTATCGATTGAAATAAAAAAAAGTGTGCCACACCCACTTTAACGCCCACAAACCGCCCACAAACTTCAAAAAATCGTAAATTTGAACGCGGATATCTCGGAAACTATCAAATATAGAGAATTGGGATTTCAGATTTAGATTCCGTAGCCTTGTACGCAGCGCAAGATTGTTATTCGAATATGCCACGCCCACTGTAACGCCCACAAACAGCCCAAACCTGTGGCGCCCACAATTTTCATGCTAGATAAAAAATTTTAACTGAAATGTATTGGTCTCGTCAATACCTATCGATTGATTCAAAAAAAAATGTTGCCACGCCCACTCTAACGCCCATAACGCTTAAGTTTGTCTACCGCCGGTAGGTGGCGCATTTCAATCTCGCTTTGCTGCTTGCATATCTCCATTTCCCTTTGGTCCCTTTAGCTGAGTAACGGATATCTGATAGTCGAGGTACTCGACTATAGCGTTCTTCCTTGTTTTGTCTGTTCTTATCAAGTAGGGTAATCCTACTCCGGACTCTGATCTAAAAAATGATCCTCTTCTATATTATTTACTCTCATATTTTTTTGAGCAGGCTGATTAGTTGAACCAGTTGATTCCCGCTTTAACGGGGGATGTGGTTCAGATGGTTTGTTCTGACCGGCGCTTATATTTGTTTTTTGCGCTTGGTTTTGATTGTAATTATTTCTTGGATAATAATTATTATAATGTTGTCTGTTATTATTACCCCTATTAAAATTGTTATTAGGTAGATTTTGATACTGGATTGATTCATCTATCTCCATGGGTTCAGGAGTAGACTGTACCTGATTGTTTTTGGACTTCCAATTATTATTTTGTCCCCACTGATTGTTGTTACTCTGTCCCTGATTCCACTGATTATTTTTTACCTGTTGCGGAGATCTTTCATTGTATCTCAAATAATTTGAATTATTGTTATTAGTGGTCTTCTGATTAAAAGAATTATTATTTTGTTCTGGGTCATTAGCCGAGTCGATCTAGCCATGTCCGTCTGTCCGTCTGTCTGTCCGGATGAACGCTGAAATCTCGGAAACAATGAGAGCTAGGCTATTGAGATTTGGCGTGAAGATTCCTGAGCTTCTTACGCAGCGCAAGTTTGTTTCAGTAGAGTGCCACGCCCACTCTAACGCCCATAAACCGCCCAAAACTGTGGCTCCTACAGTTTTAATTCTAGAATAAAACTTTTAACTGAAATGTATTGTTCTCATCAATACCTATTGATTGATAAAAAAAAAGTTTGCACGCCCACTCTTACGCCCCCAAGCCGCCCACTAACTTCAAAAATCGTAAGTATGAACGTGGATATCTCGGAAACTATCAAGGATAGGGAATTGGGGTCTCAGATTTAGATTCCGTAGCCTTGTGCGCAGCGCAAGTTTGTTACGCGAATATGCCACGCCCACTCTAACGCCCACAAACCGCCCAAACCTGTGGCGCCCACAGTTTTCATGCTAGATAAAATTTTTTAACTGAAATGTATTGGTCTCGTCAATACCTATTGATTGGTAATATGGTAAAAAAATATATTTTATTTTTTATTTAAACTTGGTGTTAAACCTTTTATTTCTTATCACTTATACAAGACACTAATTTATAACTGTCGGACCGATCGATGTCCCGGACAAAATAGGACTGCCACCTAATTCTAAAAAATTATCCAAGGAACCTCTGCTTTTCTTTTTTAAGCTTCCAAAACTAATTTTTGTTTAAAATAAAAGCTTATGCTGAAACTGTCGCATCTCGTTGTGAAATGAAATTATGCTGACCGATGCAATTTGATTCAAAATCGGAACGCAATATGATCTGAACTTAGAACGCAATACTGTGGGCTTCTAGCGGAAGCTGATGCTTACTCTAAGTTGGGTTTGTTTATCTTGGCTGGGCCACCAAGAGCGGACCCCAAAGCCAAAGGCGAGGGCAAAGATAAAAGCAAATGCAAAGGCATAGGCAAAGATCGCTTAGATTGAATTTTGAAAATTGTTTATGAATTCCATATGAGGCCCGGTTTCACGGGTTGGATAACTTGCATGACACGAATAAAGAAGAGGTAGCACGATCAGTTAGGAAATGTTTTCGGTGCGGAGACTCGTCGCACATGAAGAAAGACTGTCCCATAAAAGAGAAATGTTTCAAATGCGATCAACCAGGACACCGAGCAGCGCAGTGTAAAGCAGAAGTACAGGTCAAGCCAGAGAGAGCAACCAATGTCGTTCAGGACGATAAAGTCGTTTCACAACCATCGCGTGAGTGTTTTTCTTTAAGCTTGAAACTGAAATCTGTGACTTGCATGAATTCAGAATTCAAAGGACTTGTGGACACAGGTGCTAAACTGTTTTTGATGCGTAGGCGTGTGCTCTTAAAGCTAGGCGTAGGAGTAGGCAGTCTGTTGGGTCGTCAGAGAGTTTTGACAGGGATCGGTGAAAGTCAGGTTCTTACATTTGGAAGCTTCATTACAAAGGTTTTTATCGATGGAATTGACATGTCGGTCGAGATTCATGTCATACCAGATGACGATATGAAGTTTGACGCAATCTTAGGCACAACAATCTTAAACAGCGTTGTTATGATGGTAACATCTGGATCTATATTTTCACCAAGAGTGCGTAGTGTTCAGAAAAGACCAACGACATAATCAGACGATAACCAGGCAGGGCAAAGTACTTGTGTGCAGCTAATTAGCGAAGAGAGAGAGAGAGTCTGTGCATGATCAGCACAAAAGACTCTAAGACAGTTTAGGAAGTAGATTTAGAGCATTTGAGTCAGGAAGTTCTGAAGTCATTGATCGAAAGTTACAAGCCAAAAAGAAATCTCATTTCCCCAGTTGAGATGAAGATCTTGTTGACAGATGAGTTGCCTGTTTTCCAACATCCGAGGCGATTAGCTTATTGCGATCAGAAAATTGTCGATGACCAGGTTCAAGAATGGCTAGAGGAAGGGATAATCAAGCCTAGTACATCCGAGTTTGCTTCGCCAGTGATGCTTGTAGATACGAACAACGGGAAGAACCGCTTATGTTGCGATTATCGAAAGTTAAATAAAAAGATTATCCGAGATAACTTCCCAACAGCTCAAATGGATTGTGTGTTCGAAAAGCTACAAGGTGGACAAGTTTTAACAACTCTAGATTTGACTAATGGTTTCATTCACGTGCCTGTTTCGCCAGAATGCCAAAAGTATACAGCGATCGGAACTCAGAGTGGTCAGTATAAGTTCCTGTTTGTACCCTTCGGTATAACAATTTCTCCAGCAGTGTTTTCCAGGTTTATCATGGCACTTATGCGTGATTTGATTAAGGACGAAGATGCGGTTGTATACATGGACGATGCTTTTATTTCGAGCAAGAGTATCGATGAGGGCGTGCAGAAATTAAAGCGAGTTTTGGAAGTGGTACAGGGAAATGGCTTGCGCATAAACTGGAGTCAGGTCAGGTGTTGAAGCGCAAAGTAAACTTATTAGGCTATGTCGTTGAAAACGGTACCATCAAGCCACGTAATGAGAAAACTCAAGCAGTTGCTGAATTTCCGATTCCGCGCGACAAGAAAGGAGTCCAAAGGTTCTTAGGATTGACTTCGTACTTTCGTAGGTTTGTGGAAGGATTGGCAAACCGTTGTCCGACATGTTCCGCATGGAGGTAAGGTTCGAGTTATAAGACCAGCAGTTAGCAGCATTTAAAAAGCTAAAAGAAGCGTTGATTTGTGGATCAGTTCTGAAGCTTTATAATTATTCGCTCGTAACAAAAATTCATACCGATACATCCAAGTTCGGGCTTGGAGCCGTTTTGCTGATAACTTGTGGCATCCAGTTTTCTACGTGAGCCGTTAAACCAAGCCATGTGAGGAAAAGTATCATTCCTATGAACTGGAAGTACTTTCAGTTATTGGGGCCTTGGTTAAGTGGATGGTGTACGTTCTAGGGAAGAAGTTTAAAATTTTTACGGACTGACCCGCTTTTACAATGACCATGAACAAGAAAGAGATTCCGCTCCGAGTGTCTAGATTGGCGATATACCTAGCACAGGTCAGGTTCGATGCGTTGAGAAGAGTGTCATGTTATACGTTGACTGACAGTTTGTTTAATCGTTTGCGGGAAGCACAGCTCTTAGATGATTTGGCGAAGGTGCTCAAAAGTGCCGTTGAGACCAAAGGCTATGAATACTCCTACATAGCGAACGAAGTTCTGTTCAAGGATCCTAATAAAGAGTTGCTAGTGGTTCCTTCACTAGTGGAAACCGAAATTATCCAGAACAGTCACAAGCAAGGACACTTCTCTTCCAAGAAAACTCAGGATTTGATTGAGAAATCGTATTACATTCCGAAGCTAAAAGAGAAAGTAGCGCGAGGGTCGATAGCTGCGTAGAGTGCATCCTTGTGAATGCGAAGGCTGTTAGGCAAGAAGGATTCCTTACACCGATAGACAAAGGAGACAATCCGCTCGTCACATACCATGTCGAACATGTTGGCACGATGTAGTTGACAAAAAAAAACGATATAATCTCATTTTAGTGATTGTAGATACCTTTTCCAAGTACGTATGGTTGTATCCAACACAAAACACAGGGGTAGAAGAAGTTGTGACTTGCTTGGAGCGCCAAGCTGTTTGTTTTGGAAATCCGTGCAGGGGAGTGTCAGATCGTGGCGCAGCATTCACATCCCTCCTGTTCAAGGAGTACTGCGATAGGGAGAAGATCTAACATTTGCTGATTGCAACAGGCGTACCAAGGGGAAACGTAGAGCCGAGGAGTACCAGAGTTTCACCATTTAAGCTGCTAACAGGATAAGATATTCGTATCTCAAGGGATGTCCAGCTCAAGTCATAGATGCAGGATTGTTTGACTTCGGAGTTAGACGATGAACGCGACAAACTGAGGAAGGAAGCAAGGGAGAACATTCAGAGTGTTCAACCAGAAAACAAGAAAGCTTTTAATGCAAATAGAAGTTCCAGTTAAACGATTTGGTAGCCATAAAAGGCACCCAGTATGGTACCGTCAGGAGGCCCGATTGTGGGATGCGGTAGTGGAGAGACAAGGGCCACTAGAAGCGGTCTTACCTACTGATCTAATAACTTTCCCTTTTTGAACTCGATACTTTTAACTTATACTCGATATCTCTTAGTTATACTCTATTCCGAGTTGCAACGTGAGTGAAAAGTGCTGCCAGAATCTCGGAAAGTACAGTTCTTTATTTTGTAAAATTAAACTAATGATTCGAATGTTAATAAAGCATATCATCATACTATTTAAGGTCAGCGTTGTCTTTTCTGAAAAGAGGACCCTGCATACGTAACCTTTTCGCTTAGATTAAAACCAATAAAAGGCCAACATTTAATCAGTCCTATGGCTGAAAAACGCAGGAAATGTTATGTCTTTTGTCAAGAGAGCTGCTCCGGGTATTTCCGGTCGTACCGGAAGCCATGCTGCCTGCGTGTCCTCGGCGCAATACCTTAGTTCGATGACCTTTGTTGTCCCGAACGTCTCGACGTAGCGATCTTGCTCCCTGCTGACTACCACGACCATATCTCCATGACTTAGACTTTACTTGACGTTCTTCACTCGTGGTTCGATAAATCAAACCAAATAGATTGGTGCCGCTTCTAGCGCCGGGCCCGTCGTCGCCCTCTTTATCGTTTTCGCTTCTGCGCACCACTCTAGGACCGAAGTGCGGTGCTATAGCGTTCTTTCCTTTTGCTCCTTTGATTGCCTGAAACTTATTCTTACTTAAAAGAGACGTTTCCAACCACACGAAATGTATGAGGTTTTCTTTGTGAAACGTTTCGGGATTTTCTTTATGGTCTCACGAAAAGGATTTAAAATAAAAATTCATTTGACAGAAGCAAAGATATGGATAATAAATCATTAAAACCTTGGCATTCGCAATATTTAAAATGCACTAAGCGCTAAGGCTCCTGCAATGGAGTCAATGGATCAAAAATCTGCGACTTGTGCAGAAAGTAAATTAGCAAAATACCTGACGAAGATGTAGAATTGATTATTTTTGACCGTGATGCAGAAAATGAATCTTTTCCCGAAATATAATCAGCAAAACTGATAAAAACTCAAGAAAATATCCAGATAGAAGAAACTTGCCAGTTTTACGAGAAGGCCGACAGACAAATGCTCAAGCAGTCAAAGGATAAATTTGATTCCCGGGACAGGACTAAATCTGAGCTAATTCAGCTATTGACGATGGTTCCTAAGAGTTGGAGCGATAATAAAATAACCAACTTTTTCAAAACCACTTCTCGCATCGCTCGTATAGTTTCCAAGATCTCAGCGTTCATCCGGACGGACAGATAGTCGGACAGACGGACATGGCTAGATCGACTCGGCTGGTGATCCTGATCAAGAATATATATACTTTATGGGGTCGGAAACGCTTCCTTCTGCCTGTTACATACTTTCCGACGAATCTAGTATACCCTTTTACTCTACGAGTAACGGGTATAAATATCGGGCTTGAAATTTGTTTTTCGGCGTTTGTTTTACTGCGAAAATGTAAAGGTAATGTTAGAGGCAGCCCATTTTCCTCGTCTGACTGTAAATTGTGCTCATCAACTAAGACGTTTTCACGATTTTATCAATTTAACAATTTGCGAAAATTCCATTTCAAAATGCAACCCCTATGAATGTCAAAATTGTCCTGGAACGAAAGCGCTTTCTGGTCAAATTCAGGAAGTTGTTGATGCTCATGAAATTGATTGCATTCAATTTTATAATTGGAATCGGACAGAGCTTAGATGAAAGTTAATTTACTGCCAAGTAAAGTTTATAGCGAAACAGCAAGGCAAGTTCTTTGAACATTCAAAATATTACAGTGTGATTTCACCTAAAACTACTCATTCATAACTCAAAATGCAGTTCAATCCTGTCATTGGAACAATAATCAGTGCACCCTATTAACTGTAGTTTTCACTACAATGAAGATCAGAAGCATCGGCACGGATCAAAAGGTGTTTTGTCAAACGATGTTCAACACAATATCACAGATTTTTATGCTTTTCAACAAAAAATCGTTTCTTTTCTAAGTAAATCACTTGCTCAAAAAAAAATAAGTATTTCAGTGATGACGCTGCACAACACATCAAGAACAAATATAATTTTAATGATTTAACAAAACACTGTGAAGACTTCAATATGGAAGCAGAGTGGACCTTTTTTGAAACTGCTCATGGAAAAGGTGCATGAAATGCCATAGGAGGTAATTTAAACAAGGAAGACGCCATAGTCGAGTACCTCGCCTATTAGATACCCGTTACTTAGCTAAAGAAACCAAAGGGAAATGGAGATATGCAAGCAGCAAAGCGAGATTGAAATGCGCCACCTACCGGCGGTAGACAGACTTAAGGTAGGTATTGACGAGACCAGTAAACATTTTTTATCTAGCATGAAAGTTGTGGGCACCACAGGCCTGGGCTGTTTGTTGGCGTTAGAGTGGGCGTGGCATATTTGCGTAACAAACTTGCGCTGCGTACACAGCTACGGAATCTAAATCTGAGATCCCAATTCTCTGCCTTTGATAGTTTCCGAGATATCCACGTTCATACTTACGATTTTTTGAAGTTTGTAGGCGGCTTGTGGGCGTTTAAGTGGGCGTGTCAAACTTTTTTTGGGTCAATCGATAGTAATTGAAGAGACTCATACATCTCAGCAAAAAAAAATTTTCTAGCATGAAAATTGTAGGCGCCACAGGTTTGGGCGGTTTCTTGGCGTTAGAGTAGGCGTGGCATACTTTTTTTGGATCAATCGATAGGTATTGACGAGACTAATACATTTCAGTTAAATTTTTTTATCTAGAATGAAAATTGTGGGCGCCACAGGCTTGGGCGGCTTGTGGGCGTTAGAGTGGGCGTGGCATATTCGCGTAAAAAACTTGCGCTGCGCTTAAACCTGCGGAATCTAAAACTGAAGTTGCAATTCTCTATTTTTTATATTTTCCGAGATATCCGCGTTCATACTTACGATTTTTTTTAAGTTTGTGGGCGGTTTGCGGGAGTTTTTTTAAGTCAATAGATAGGTATTAATGGGAACTACATTTCGGTTAAAATTATTACTTTAGCATCAAAAATGTAGGAGCCACAGTTTTGGGCGGCTTGTGGGCGTTCGAGTGGGCGTGGCGCGCGCTGTAACAAATCTGTATGCCGAATCTCAATAGCCTAGCTTTTATAGTTTCCGAGATCTCAGCGTTATCCGGACAGACGGACATGGCTAGATCGACTTGGCTAGTGATCCTGATTAAGAATATATACGGGGTCGGAAACGCTTCCATCTGCTTGTTACATACTTTCCGACGAATCTAGTATACCCTTTTACTCTACGAGTAACGGGTATAAAAACGCAACTGACGAGAAATTCAAGAGACAAGAAAAACCGCGCGCTTCCTAGCATGTTCACTTTTGTCTTTAACATATTATTTGTTGGTCAAGAGAATAGTTTCGAAAAAAAAACGATCGTAAGAAGCGACAATTGTAGTAGACAGCTAAGGCCAATAGTTGCCCGTCAGGGTTTACAGACCTGCATTCACTAGACTATGGATAACCTAGTGTATACGAAGATTCGGGTTTGTGCACTTGTAGCATTGCTCGATGCTAAGCTCGTCGGATTGTGTGTGATCTTTCTAGTCTTCTCTATAACACGCACCGTACTCCGCGAAAAAAAAGGTTTTAAGTGCACTAAACGGTAATCTAAAAGGCACGTGGCGATTACGGGCGAAGTGCCGGGTCTGCTGTGCTACAAATCGCCTTCCGAGATACCGCTTACTGGACAAGGCAGAGCTGAGAATTCCGTTGCCGCGCGTGGCGCGTGTTGGTGAGGCGATGTAGGTGTGGTATCCGGTATCCGTTCACTTCCTTATTCAAGTACAACCACGGTTACGATCTATGGATAAACCATAGCTGGTGTACTAGTACTATTACCCTCCAAAATGTCGCTCTATGGCTTAGCCAGAGCTGGGGGTATTGGTGAGTTTATGCACTAGCCACAGTTGTCACTTAGGTGGACCTCCCTCGATTAGAGCGGTTCTTACAAGGCCGCACGTGGTATGCGGTTGGTGGGATGCCGGGCCAGAGACTTGCGCCGTTTGCGGACAATCTGCAGCCTCGGTCACCTTCCAGAATGTTCGCGCCTTTGCTGATCGCAGGGCACCTAGCGAGTTACGTGTCACGAAATAAACGAGAACTCTTGACGCGAGAAGTTGGCTGTACGGTGCAGCGTTGCTAAACTTCACCTAACGGGATCTTTCCAGATTCGGTTCCTCTTTCTGCCTTCACACGTTTTCGGTGCGCGCGAGAAAGAGAGGGTATTATGCTGACAGACTATATGTGTAAGGGTGTCAGTTATACGATACTCGATGCTCTCTGCTATACTCTGCATTTAGCTGTTAGGCGTATGTGAATTTACATGCGAAATGGCTTTACTAGGATTTCTGACAAAAGTTTCGTTTACGACTGGCACCCACAAAAGGGATCCGAAGAATCCAGCTTTCTGTGGAACATGTCAGTAAGGTTTTTAACGCCACTATACTTTCTAGCGTGTATTAATCTATCACGTTTATAGAACTTATTTCGAGCCTCGGAAGCGTTTTCCACCAAGGAGCCGACCGGAAGTACAGAACATTCAATAAACTGGGCACGGTGAACCAAAAGCTTGTGAACAGTAGCTGTCGTCGGAAACCACTGATATTTCTTTAAGTGAAAAAGAAGTTTTTCTTCACAAAATTATTTAACTTTATCGGTGTTTGTGCCTAACCGAAGTAGACACTTCTGAGTCACACCGCGGGACATGGGGGTAATGAGCAATTATCACTGGCACGGGGACGCTTTGCTGGCAGGGCGATCGCGTCGCGGCAATGGTAACGATGGTTACTGCGATGCTGGAGCTGCGCTGAGGTTGAGCTAACGTGATTAGCTGCTGGTTGAGATAGTGTATTACGGGCCCTATTCTTAGAGGTAGGAAGTAGAGCCGCGGACTTATAAGGTGCGTTGATAACTGATTTATTCTTCATTTGATACATGCTTATATACTACTTGGAACACGGAAGCTTATTGTAATGATTAGTAAAATAAGCTATATTCG
The DNA here is from genome assembly GCF_014743375.2 of Drosophila subpulchrella. NCBI lineage: Eukaryota > Metazoa > Arthropoda > Insecta > Diptera > Drosophilidae > Drosophila > Drosophila subpulchrella. Next base: position 174,047 of record NW_023665647.1, read on the forward strand.
AAAGTAGGTCAAGGAATTATGATTATGATTATAATATGCTGATCAGCTATTCTCATCTGCTGTGGGTGCTATTGAGCGCCTGGTACTGTTCCCAACTTGGCTACTTCTTGATTTGTTGGGTGCTGGTCATGTTGAGCACCCTTGGGTACGAACAATAGTGTTGTTTACTATTAAAACAAGGAAGAATGCTATAGTCGAATACCTCGACTATCAGATACCCGTTACTCAGCTTAAGGGACCAAAGAAAAATGGAGATATGCAAGCAGCAAAGCGAGATTGAAATGCGCCACCTACCGGCGTGGCACTCTACTGAAACAAACTTGCGCTGCGTAAGAAGCTCAGGAATCTGCACGCCAAATCTCAATAGCCTAGCTCTCATAGTTTCCGAGATCTCAGCGTTCATCCGGACAGGCGGACGGACAGACGGACAGACGGACATGGCTAGATCGACTCGGCTAGTGATCCTGATCAAGAATATATATACTTTATGGGGTCGGAAACGCTTCCTTCTACCTGTTACATACTTTCCGACGAATCTAGTATATCCTTTTAACGGGTATAATGATGTGAAGATGTTTCATCTACTTTTAAAATGGAGGCCAGTAATGGAACATTTGCAAAAGCACTTCAAGCTGTATTTCCTTCATTAGAATTTCCAGAGTCGTTTGGGCTTGGTTTGTTTGTGTGTGGTCCGTTTTGTGTCCACATGTCCGCCACAACTTCTTTTTTGCGTGCGACCATAGCGGGCTTTTCAGAGTCAGTACTTATCCGCAATTTCAGGAGATCAACTCAGTATGAAATGTTTAAAACAAACTTCAATAGCCGAATCCACGCGTAAAGAGGACTTACTCCGAAACGGAAAGAAGAGTGCTTCGGTTCAAAAATGTTGCTATTGACATCTGCAATCTGCAAAAAATCTTTTGAGCTAGCACCGCAAGTTGGACACGATTGTGTGGAACTTGTCCCTGCTAACGTTTTTAAAACCTTGCCGAAACTTAAACTGCCTTTAATTTCTCCGAAGAAGCTAATTTTGTCTTCAAAATCCTTGACGTGACCTTATCTTCAGACTTCTTTGCTGACATGGCGGTTGCATGTATTAGAAGATTTGTAGGATTTTCTTTCGAGAAATATGAAGCCATCTTTCTTTTCATTCTCGTAATATTAATATGGCCGACTAGTCTTGTTTGCACCATGTTCATTTTTTGCAGAAAGTGAAATTTCTGATGCAAGCCAGCTTGCATTTGTATTTTTGAAGCATTTAACATGACTATTGTGTTTCTTTAGCAGCTTACTAATATGTGAAAAAAATTTTTTTAATGTCTTCTTGTCATTCAGCCAGTTAGGGGTATCGAAAAAGCTGCGATTATTCTTCAGCCACACTTCCAGCAGTTCGCCCCTACTAATGTAAAGTTTTTCCGAATCTATTTAAATATTACAAAATGGCGCAAGTATGCGCAAAAGTTATTAACTCCATTTAATCATATATACAATAACACATATTACCACATTTGCACTTTTCGCAATCTTGCGTACTCTTGCAAGTTCTACTCCACGAAACACAAATATTTATAGGTTAACTTCTACATAACAGCACGAAACAAAAGCATTTCTAGTGTTAGCCCTCTAAGCAATATTGTACCTCAGGGAAATAAGTATACATGGACTTTTTAATTTGCTTTTATTTTTTCTAAAGAACGGTAGAGTTTTTGTAAGTACGCAGTTTTGTATTCTTATCTTTTATGAACATCTCCTTATTCAATGGTCCTCTTTGGGCTTCATTCGTTTTACCGGTTTTAATAACATGTGCTGGAACTTGTGTTTTTTATAGGAAATAAGTATATGTGCAAAATTAGATTATTGTGTTATTGATATCGAGTAAGCTAAGAAGTGTGATCTAAAAATATTGTTTATCCTTGTAGAATAAAATAATTAATATTAAGTTTGATTATACGGTAGAATGCGACGGTTTACATTTGTCAGCGGAAGATCGCGGCATGATCAAAGGACTGGCTGAAACTGGCCAGACCATTTATTATATTGCTGTCAGATTAAATAGGCATAGGAATACAATTAGTAACTTCTTTAAAAATTCGGAAAGTTATGGAAAAATAAAGCGAAGCGGCAGGCCCACTGAAATTGACGAGTTATATTTTCGGACGAAACAAATTTTATTTAGACTGTCCTGAATCCTGTCAAAAGTAATAGCGCGACAAAAGGCAAAAACGACAGGTTTGCCATAATCGAAACCACGGTGGAGGACCATTAATGGTTTGGGCCGGATTTGGGTATGCTGGGAAGTCTCCACTTTGTTTTATACCGACTAGAACAAATGAAGCAGTTTATATCGAGTTACTAGAAACAGTGCTCATCGAATTTGCCGGAAACATTTATGCGGATGAGTGAATATTTCAGCAAGACAACGCGCCAATCCACACAGCTCGTAAAACTAAAGACGTTCTGGCAGCTAGAAAAATACCGATATTGCAGTGGCCAGCTTACAAGAGTGGCCGCTTTAATCAAGAAATGGGGTCAAATTAATCCGACAACTCTGCAAAACTTGGCAACTTCAATGCCCAACCATATTAATCAAATTTTTATGAAGAATGGAAAACATATAAATTATTAGGAAGTATATTAAAAATTGTTAAAAATTTTTCAACTTGTACTTCGAATATGAAATTAAAGTACTTAAATTCATTTAAAGTCAATCTAAACGTCTACGAAACAAGAAAGGAAGTTAGCTTCGGCAAGCCGAAGCTTATATACCCTTGCAGTTATATTTATTAAATTTAAAAACACAGAAAATTATATTCCCAATAGTATAAGATGAAGTATAAGTGTAAGAAGCTATAATTTGTTTCATATTATTTTCCTACCAATTTTCCGATCGTTCCTATGGCAGCTATATGATATAGTCGTCCGATTTTGATATAATTAAATTCGAAATTCAGAACTAATTAAAAAATGTTGTTTCCAAGCGTAGGAGGTTATATGTTAAGAAACACCGAAGCTGTAATTTGTTTCATATTATTTTCCTACCAATTTTCCGATCGTTCCTGTGGCAGCTATATGATATAGTCTTCCGATTTTGATAAAATTAAATTCGAAATTCAGAACTTATTAAAAAATGTTATTTCCAAGCGTCGGAGGTTATATGTTGAAAAACACCGAAGCTATAATTTGTTTCATATTATTTTTCCACCAATTCTCCGATCGTTCCTATGCCAGCTATATGATATAGTCGTCCGATTTCGATAAAATATAATTCAAAACTAATTAAAAAATGTTATTTCCAAGCTTAGGAGGTTATATGCCAAAAAACACCAAAGATATAATTTTTTAAAGTTTTTTTTCCGATTATTCCTATGGGAGCTATAAGATATAAATGTCCGATCCGGCTGGTTCCGACTTATATACTACCTGCAAAAGATATAAGACTTTTGGGAAGGTTTCAGCCCGATATCTATAAGACTGAGAGACTAGTTTGCGTAGAAACGGACGGACAGACGGACATGGCTAGATCGACTCGTCTAGTCATGCTGATCAAGAATATATATACTTTATGGGGTCGGAAACGTCTCCTTCACTGCGTTGCAAACTTCTGACTGAAATCAATGTACCCTCTGCAAGGGTATAAAAATGTTATTTCCAAGCGTAGGAGGTTATATGTTAAGGAACACCGAAGCTATAATTTGTTTCATATTATTTTCCCACCGATTTTACGATCGTTCCTATGGCAGCTATATGATATAGTCGTCCGATCTTGATAAAATTTAATTCGAAATTCAGAACTAATCAAAAAATGTTATTTCCAAGCGTAGGAGGTTATATGTTAAGGAACACCGAAGCTATAATTTTTTTTCATATTATTTTCCCAACGATTTTACGATCGTTCCTATAGCAGCTATATGATAAAGTCGTCCGAATTTGATAAAATTAAATTTGAAATTCAAAACTAATTAAAAAATTTTATTTCCAAGCGTAGGAGGTTATATGTTAAGGAACACCGAAGCTATAATTTGATTCATATTATTTTCCCACCAATTTTACGATCGTTCCTATGGCAGCTATATGATATAGTCTTCCGATTTTGATAAAATTTAATTCGAAATTCAAAACTTATTAAAAAATGTTATTTCCAAGCGAAGGAGGTTATATGTTAAAGAACACCGAAGCTATAATTTGTTTCATATTATTGTTCCACCAATTTTCCGATCGTTCCTATGGATTTCGATTTCGATAAAATGTAATTCGAAATTCAAAACTAACTAAAAAATAGTATTTCCAAGCTTAGGAGGTTATATGTTAAAAAACAACAAAGATATAAATAAAAAAAAATGTTTTTCCGATTACTACTACAGTCTATGGGAGCTATAAGATATAGTTGTCCGATCCGGCTGGTTCATACTTATATACTACCTGCAAAAGATATAAGACTTTGGGGAAAGTTTCAGCCCGATAGCTTTAAAACTGAGAGACTAGCTTGCGTAGAAACGGACGGACAGACGGACATGGCTAGATCGACTCGTCTAGTCAAGCTGATCAAGAATATATATACTTTATGGGGTCGGACACGTCTCCTTCACTGCGTTGCAAACTTCTGACTGAAATCAATATACCCTCTGCAAGGGTATCATATTATTTTCCCATATGATGTAGTCGTCCGATTTTGATAAAATTATATTCAAAATTCAGAACTAATTAAAAAATGTTATTTCTAAGCGTAGGAGGTTATGTGTTAAAAAACACCAAAGATATAATTATACCCGTTACTCGTAGAGTAAAAGGGTATACTAGATTCGTCGGAAAGTATGTAACAGGCAGAAGGAAGCGTTTCCGACCCCATAAAGTATATATATTCTTGATCAGGATCACTAGCCGAGTCGATCTAGCCATGTCCGTCTGTCCGGATGAACGCTGAGATCTTGGAAACTATGAGAGCTACGCTATTGAGATTTGGCGTGCAGATTCCTAAGCTTCTTACGCAGCGCAAGTTTTTTTCAGTAGAGTGCCACGCCCACTTTTACGCCCACAAGCCGCCCCCAAACTTCAAAAAATCGTAAGTGTGAACGTGGATATCTCGGAAACTATCAAAGATAGAGAATCGGGATCTCATATTTAGATTCCGTAGCTTTGTACGCAGCGCAATTTTGTCACGCGAATATGCCTCGCCCACTATAACGCCCACAAACCGCCCAAGCCTGTGGCGCCCACAATTTTAATGCTACATACAAAATTTTAACTGAAATGTATTGATCTCGTCAATACCTATCGATTGATCCACAAGAAAATTTGCCACGCCCACTCTAACGCCCATAACGCTTAAATCTGTTTTCCGCCGGTAGGTGGCGCATTTAAATCTCGCTTTGCTGCTTGCATATCTCCATTTCCCTTTGGTCCCTTAAGCTGAGTAACGGGTATCTGATAGTCGAGGTACTCGACTATAGCGTTCTCCCTTGTTTTTTTAAATTTTTTTTTCGATTATTCCTATGGGAGCTATAAGATATAGTTGTCCGATCCGGCTGGTTCCGACTTATATACTGCCTGCAAAAGAAAGAAGACTTTTGGGAAAGTTTAGGCCGGTAGGGAGACTAGTTTGCATAGAAACGGACGGACTGACGGACATGGCTAGATCGACTCATCTAGTCATGCTGATCAAGAATATATATACTTTAAGGAGTCGGAAACGTCTCCTTCACGGCGTTGCAAACTTTTGACTGAAATCATAATACCGCCTGCAAGGGTATAAAAACGCTGCTCCTGTCGAGCAAAGAGATAACTCAATTCTAAGAGAACTCTGTCCCAACGATGGACCACGCCCCCTCACAATAACTGGGCACGACAACAGCCCGAGGAGAAGGATCAAGAGAAAACACTATATTCGATGCCATCGACTTTTAAATACCGTTACTCAGCTAAGGGGAATGCGGCGGAGATCGAGATAGGTAGCAAAGAAGCTGTTCACAATTGCACAGCCTTAAAACTTTTTAGGTAATCTGACTTTTGGCATGAAGATCCCAAATTTCTAGCTTTAATGGTTTCCGGGATCTCAGCGTTCATACGAACGGACCTACGAACGTGGCGAGTCAAACAATAACGGTTGCTACGGCGAGAGCGTGCAACACGCGACGGATGCTCAATTAGCGGAGGGCAGGGAATCTCTGCGGCTCTCTTCCCAACTTCCAACTCTTTTTCATCTTCTTCCCCTCTACACCCCTTTCCAGCCAGCTGCCCTTGAGCTTGCTTCCTGTGGCGTGTTGATTTTTGGTTCTGCTTTTGGTTTACATATCAAGACAATTAGCTTTCAATGCTCTGAATGAAGGGCTATCTTGACAAAAGCCAATACAAAGTGTCTGAATTAGCAAAAGACAATAAAAACATTCATAAATACGAAAATCTAACATAAAGGTTTTTAGTTTGAAATGATTAATATTTCAATTTAAAAATTTTAATTTTATTCTTAAGTATACTTACGCTAGGAATGTATGTAACTATTGTCTTTAGAAACACAAATTGAATTATTTATATGTATGGTGTGGATTAGTTTGCAAATTCAAATGATAGCGACATTTTTCTTTGATTTGTCTTTCGCTTTCCATTTTTATACCCTTGCAGAGGTTATATTGATTTCAGTCAGAAGTTTGCAACGTAGTGAAGGAGAAGTTTCCGACCCCATAAAGTATATATATTCTTGATCAGCATGACTGGGCGAGTCGATCTAGCCATGTCCGTCTGTCCGTCCGTTTCTACGCAAGCTAGTCTCTCAGTTTTAAAGCTATCGGGCTGAAACTTACCCAAAAGTCGTATATCTTTTGTAGGTAGTATATAAGTCGAAACCAGCCGGATCGGACAACTATATCTTATAGCTTAAATAAGAATAATCGAAAAAAAAATTTTTTTAAAATTATATCTTTGGTGTTTTTTAACATACAAGTATAACCTAATAAACTTGGAAATAACATTTTTTAATTAGTTTTAAATTTCGAATTAAATTTTATCAAAATCGGACGATTTTATCATATAGCTGCCATAGGAACGATCGGAAAATTGATGGGAAATTAATATGAAATAAATTATAGCTTCGATGTTTTTTGACATATTATCTATTGGGACTATTGGGAGTCTCATTTTTTGTATTTTTAATTTTAATAACTATAGAGAAGAACATAAGAGCAGAATGGACGTTAGCACTGACAGGTGTGTCTCGGATCCCTCCGAACTTATTTAACGTGACTTGTTCCGCACTGAAGGGATTACTGTCACGGCATTCTAATATACCCACAAGAGAGTATATAATGCACGGGTCTAGATTAAGTGCCAAACCAACGCCCTGGACTAGCAGCTATAGCTATGTACATAGCAAGCCCCCAGTAGCAATTCAAGTACTTACTTGTTGGGCAAGCACTTCCCCTTGCGTAGGGGCGAGATCTATCTAAAATCTCTACCGTTCTGTGGGTAACAGCACCCGAGTTGAATAACGCAACATCTACGTCGAGCCCGAAGACTCTACGCGCGATATAGGTGTCAACCACAGCCACCACGATACTCCCACTAGGGGGCCAACCTCAATGAGCAGTCTTGGAGCTGCTCAACCCGTGGTACTGAAATTACAGGCTCGCTAGGCCTCACGCTTTCAGCTCCGACAAGCTCGGATGGGCCAACCATTGCCATATTAGTCGCCTCCTACGACAAGCTATGACACGCTGTGGCAGTATTCTTCGCCGCTACCACACGGCAAACGATAGCACTGACAGCGGGCATTGGTAATTGGCCAAACTGTGAAGATCATGTTACGCGCCAGAAAACGTTTCTGTGTGGAGCAGTACCAAGAGCCGCATGAAGCGCAAAACGATTCTAGTGATTCCGCGACCTAAGAAGTGGGATTGCCCAGGCCTGAAAACGAACGTAAAAATAAAAGCAGTCAGTCGCTATTTGGAAGGAAGCTCGACTCATTGGCTTGTACCAAATGGACGCAGTTCAGGGAGCTATTTTTGCATTATTTCGTGGAAATGGAGACCTCGGCTGCAACTGTTATGAATTTGCTGGATGGTCGCCCAACAGAAACAGAGTAGTAACGTCCCTAATGGCCAGGTGAAAGTGGCAGGATAGACGTGGCTGGAATAGACAAGCGATTACGACGTTTGGCTCTTACTACAGAAGTTAAGTCTCGGAACGAGTTGGAACAGGAATTAAAAGCCTTTTCTTTTTTTTTTTTTAATAAGGATAGGCTAATATAAATGCTTCAATATAAGTCTCATTTATTTATAAAGGGCTCGCATGGTAGGTTTTTCAACTTCAAGTTTATTATTGTTACTTTGAATTTCAAATGTTTTTTCAAGGTTATAGTCTTTTAGTTAATTGTAAATGAAATCGGCGATATCATTTTACTCGTATGATCCAGTTGTTTCACTAATATTTTGAATCGAATATACATATTAAAGTCGATAAGTGCGGACTCATATCCACCATTCAATTCGATAGGTGGAAAAAAGTTTTTATTTATAATGGATCTCTTTTTCCAATGAAAGATAATTTATGTGATCTAGACATATTGAAATCTCTTGATTAACACTCCTTAAATCATAATAAATTGATCAAATCCTTTCCTGTATGTTCCGTTATCCATTACATTATCCTTGCTAATTAATAAGAATCCGTGCTTATCCTCCCAACATTTTTCACAAATTACACAAATGTTTAATTTCATATCAGTGTTAATATGGTCCCGATATATATGCCGCATACTTAAATCATCTTGTTTAAACATTATAATAAATTTAACATTGTCACGAATCAAATGTTTCGGTATATGACTATAAGTCTTACATAAATAAAAAGATTCCATATGTCGACCCATGAAAAAATAAGATCTTATGTTATGTCATTAGGATTCTCGTTAAAACTTAGCATTATATTAATTTTACCACAATTCGAAGGCCCACCAATTAGAGCCCTTATTGTGTTCGCTAAGAAAGCACTATGTCGTGGCGGTAGATTTTACTCGTTTTCATAATTAATATTTCTAACTACAATTTTCTGTTTTTGGCTTTTGGTACTTCATTTAATGAGAAGTCTTTGATGATTAAACATAAAAACAAGGAAGAACGCTATAGTCGAGTACCTCGACTATCAGATACCCGTTACTCAGCTAAAGGGACCAAAGGAAAATGGAGTTATGCAAGCAGCAAATGTGCCACCTACCGGCGGTGGACAGATTTAAGCGTTGTGGGCGTTAGAGTGGGCGTGGCAAAGTTTTTTTTGGGTCAATCGATAGGTGTTGACGAGACCAATACATTTCAGTTAAAATTTGTTATCTAGCATGAAAATTGTGGGCGCCACAGACTTGGGCGGTTTGTGGGCGTTAGAGTGGGCGTGGCATATTCGCGTAATAAACACTGCGCTCAAGCCTACGAAATCTAAATCTGGAATCCCGTTTCCCTATCTTTGATATTTTCCGAGATATCCGCGTTCATATTTACGATTTTTTGAAGTTTGTAAGCGGTTTGTGGGCGTTAAAGTGGGCGTGGCAAACTTTTTTTTAGGTCAATCGGTAGGTATTGATAAGAACAATACATTTCAATACAGCCACAGTTTTGGGCGGTTTGTGGGCGTGGCGCTCTACTGAAACAAACTTGCGCTGCGTAAGAAGCTCAGGAATCTGCACGCCAAATCTCAATAGTCTAGCTCTTAAAGTTTCCAAGATCTCAGCGTTCATCCGGACAGACAGACAGACGGACAGACGGACAGACGGACATGGCTAGATCGACTCGGCTTGTGATCCTGATCAAGAATATATATACTTTAAGGGGTCGGAAACGCTTCCTTCTGCCTGTTACATACTTTCCGACGAATCTAGTATACCCTTTTACTCTACGAGTAACGGGTATAAAAATAGGGAATCGTTTATATCGTCGCTTCAGTCATATTTTTAATTGAAAACACGTCGGTGGTCTTGTCGATAAGCTAATCATTACATTACCGTTTGAAGACCATATTCCAGGATATAATTTTTGTGGACCGGGTACAAATTTACAGAAACGCTTGGAACGCGGTGATCATGAAATAAACCCATTGGATGAAGCTTGCGAAGAGCACGATATTGCATATTCACAAAACAAGGCATTGAGTGATCGACATAGGGCAGACTTCATATTGATTGACAAAGCCTGGTCGCGTGTCAATGCACCAGATATCAGTCTCGGAAAAAAAGCAGCAGCATATTTTGTTACAAATATAATGAAAGCCAAAAAAAATTTACATTAAAGAAACCAAAACCATTAGCCATTATGAGTGCAATTAAAGTTGCACGCCAATATATTCATCAATAAATGGGTTCTAAGAAAATTGTTCAAATACCTCGTGTAATTAATGTATCCAAAATTGGAGCTTTTCTACCAATTGTGTCGATCTTGACAGCCCTCAACGCTCTTGGTAGTTCAGCAAGTGGTAGTGCAGCAATTACAAAAACAATTAATATTGCGAGAATAGCTAAAGAAGATATGGAGGAGAAAAAACGCCACAAAGGGAAAACAGTATCTCTAGCCGTACAAAAAGGGTTATTATTTCTATCTTAAGTCCCATAGTAAGGGAAATAAATTAATAAATGAAAAAACTAATTTCTCTGCTAACCAGTAGACCAAAGCATCAAAAGCAGCGGGTAACACCAGTCACAATAATGCAATTTTTTCAATATTAGAGAAATTGCGTGAGGAAATTATTATATTTTAATAAGTGTACATAGGAAACGACAAGCTTGGACATTTTTCTGTTGATAAGGAACGATCAGAAAATTTGAAAAGACGTGTTAAGTCTACTGAAGGTTTTTTCATCGATGAGGATGGAAATCTAAATGCTCAAAATAAACGTATCAAAAACGGAGCTAAGCCTCTAGATAACTATGATCTACCAACAAATCATTATACTGATGAGAACATCGCAAAATTAAAGTGTGAACTTAAAGTATTAATCGTCGACTTACAAAAGTTTCAACCTAAGTAATTAAAATCAAATTTTTATAACAAGAGTGCAGACAGCGCTGACCAAGTTTTTGCCAAAACTCTAGAAAATATTAAAAGAATTGAGGACTATATGTATTGTGGCGATTTGCACCCGATCGTCAAAGTTGAGCAGAAGTCTACTCTGGGGGTCTTTCACACACTTTGTAAAAAAACACAAAAATATGTCGAACTTCACCAGTTGTGTACTTTCAATCTTTGACTTAATGATACTTTTAGTTTTACAAATTAGGGGAAATAAGATCTCGGTTATAAAAACGCGACCAGCTTCTCCTATGTCTTCTTCGTATTGTTGCGCTGCTAACATTAGCATTCTAACATTCGCTGTTAAAAACTGCTGTTGTCCACTGCTTCTCAGAGTCGCCAGAAAACAGCTGTCCAGCTTCTCCTAATCGTCAGAAACAACCGTTCATGCCGCCCCCAATACTGGACCCAGTATTCAAAGCCTTCGACCATGCTGATCTCTGAAAAGGTTGAAGTGTGTTATGGAGTGAATGCGGGTATATTCAAATGTGCATGGGTTTTGTTCTCGGGCTAGACTCTTCAGTGAATCTCGGCAAGGTTAAACGGAAAATCTTTGACACAGACCTCTTGTAAATACCCGTTGAGGTATTAATTGTAGCTACTCGAACGAAGGACAGAAGGACTAGTTCGATCATCCTTGATGATGATCATGTCGTTACGCTGAAGATTGTCAGTTTCGTGGCGCCACTTGGGGTGCGCCTGCAGATGAGATAGCCAATCTGCACTCCATTTTCTCCAAAAGTAGCGAAACATCCTTTGACCATTCAGGAACTCTGTGTTTAATGAAGAATCCTTAAGGCTAGGCTGAGAGCTTGCAAATCATCTAAGTCAGACGTTAAGGGACGTAATGGCTAAGAGTTCAAGTACGCTTCTATCTGGACAAGAATAGTAGACATCTGCTCGTACGTCATTCAAATACCATTAAACGATCGATTAAGATGGGTTTTAACAGCTTTATCGTTGGATTCCCAGAGTCCTTCAAAGTTTCGACTATATGGAGGATTGAATTGCCAGTGAGTGTTTCGACGAGTAAGTTCAGGAACTACTGTCTCTTCAATTCCTTGATAGAATTCATTGGTCCACAGCTTTAGAGACTTATCGGATGAGATAAAGTTGGTTCCACAGTCGCTGTATAGATGTTGACAAAAACGACTACGGCGCAGCGTCTGCTGTGCAGACATTCCAGTGACCGCTTCCAAATGAATCGCTTTGCTTTATAGCAAGTGAGTCCTCTGAATCTGGATGACTTTATCTCAATCGAACCAGTCTAATCAACTCCAGTTGCTCGAACGCCCGTTTGGGCGGATTGATACGGTGCGCTGGTAAATCTTCCATCAGTTGGCTTGATGGTGACGGGCGGTGTTTGAAACACGTTACGCACTGTCGCAGAATCCTTTTTACTGCCTGTTTACCGTTAACGATCCACAAAACTTGATGAATTGTAGATAAAATTAGTTGCACACCGCCATGTAAGGTGTTGTGATGACGTTCCTTATAACCAAAATCGTCAGGTGGTGTGCCTTTGGAAGGATTATTGGTGTGCGTTGAGACTTTAACTCTCAAGAGCTCCCGATCGTCGAGAAACGGTGAAAGCTGGTTGAGTTTGTTATGTTTGGATAGAAATTTAGGGAAGGGGTGGGGCCGCGTGTAGCACAATCTGCCGGGTTTCCTCGCGTAAGAACATGTCTCCACTGCGATGGCGAACTTGCCTCCGGGATTGCTCCAATTCTATTCGACACAAATGTTTTCCAACGTTTGAGACACAGCACAGCTCCAGATAACTTAGCTCTCGGAATTGTTAGCGGCTTAACAGGTTTGACTCGACTGCGGACGGCTAATAAGTTAACCTGCGCGGAACCATCCATACAACTAGCTCGGAGATATGCACATGCTGCATACGACATGGATGATCCGTCACAAAACATGTGTAGTTGCAAAGTCGAGACATGCCTTAGATCGAAGCCTAACCAACGAGGGATGTGTATCTCTTGAATGTCGAGGAGCTCTTGAATGATCTGTCGCCACCGCTCGGCGAGTTGATCTGGCACGGGGTCGTCCCAATCTAATGATGCGGGGGGCTTTTTTTGCGCTCGATACGAAAACTCCAAACTTCCTTCAACAGGATTTTTGAAGCGATGCTCACTGGTGCCAGGTATCCCAACGGGTCGAATAAGCGTGGTACTGTGGATAGTATAGAACGTTTGGTGAATATAGGATTGAGAGAAATCTTAAGATTAAAGCCAAAACCATCTTTGTTTGGATGCCAATATAACCCTAAAGTTTTAATGGAGTCCTTATTGTCTTTCTCAAAAATGCTACTGCTAGAGAGATCTGTAGTTAAAATGCTTTCTAAGATATCTGGATGTTTGGATGCCCACTTCTTAAGCTCCATGCCTGAGGATTGCAGAGTTGCGATGACATCATTGCGAATTTTTAGAGCTTCGTCGATGGTCTCATGACCTGTTTGAACATCGTCCACATAGATTTCTTTTTTAAGGACCTGCTCGGCCAGAGGATAGCGTTCGCGCTCGTCGGACGCAAGCTGATGTATGACTCGAATCGCAGTGAGGGGTGCATCGCGGATCTCTGCCCGGTCGGACCTTTCCCCTTCTCCGCAACTCGTGGGACCTATTATGGAAGCAACAAAGATTACACAAAAAAAAAACACAGAGACGGGAACTCTAAAAAACCCACGGAAACGCTGAAAACTGGTTCCAACATCCGCACCAGCACGGTCCCGAAAGGGCCGCATCCCAAACTGGGGATGACGAGCGGCAGAAAGCAAGACGCCAACGCCTCCGCCACGGGCGCTTCTGCGCCTAAAACAGCGGTAGGCACAGCCAAGGCGCTGGCGCCAATAAATTTACATACGCAGAAAGGCGGACTGCCGCCCAGACTCTGCGTTCTCATACCAGGAGCAATACTGCCACACCTTCGACTGAATGGCTAAAGAAGGTGGAATGGGCAAGGAAGCTGCTTCCAAATTACGGGCAGGATAAGCCCACCCAAGATGGGGCTCAGGCGAAAAGGCAGCGACCCCTCGATCTACCCGGACCATCGGCGAAGAGATCCAACATCCAGCCATCGGTCTTTTTCGCCGAGGTCACCAAAAACCGTGTCTTACTCGGCCTCATAGACAGGGGCAATCCGGATGGCAGGATTCCCAGGAATAGGTGGAAGCCTGTGAAGTCCGAGCTTTCCGTCATATGCCTACGCATGATGCGGGAGATGCCCGGTACATTGCCCTGCTGCATGGACGCGGGCTGGTACCAGGGCTGCGTCAAGGTGGTGGCCTGCGATGGTCAGCGGTTGGCTGACCTGTACAAACAGGCGACGAGTAAGCTCGGTGAGGTCTACGAAGGGGCGAGCATTGTCGCACTAGACTGGTGTGATGTCCCCAGTAGGCCCCGAGCTCGGATTTGGCTCACAGCAGCGATCAAGGCGCCAGAGGACATCCTCTACTTGTTGCAGGAATGCAACCCGCACCTCCCCACGAAGGACTGGAAAGTCGTCAAGGTGCAGAAGCATGAAGGGGATGTCAACCAGGCGGTGTTGGTCCCAAACAAGGAGTCAGTTGCTCCAATCGAGACTGCTCGAGGAGTGCTGAACTTCGGTTTTAGTGCAATCCACATTAAGGTATATAAGGCTGGAGTCACCTGGTGGGCCGGAGGACGCCTACTCTACCGATCCGTCGCTGAGCAGAGAGATGCGAGCGCTTGGACCGGATATCGAAGACGTGGACCTCAGCGACACAGTGGAGGCAGACGTCGCTATGGTGGAGGTTGAAACTGTAGATGTCAGTAAGACTTCTACAAATCAACCTACACCACAGTAAAGCAGCGCCTGCTGCACTTTTGCTTCGTTTGACTGAAGGTGGAGCCGACCTAGTCCTAGTACAGTAACCTTGGATAGTAGGAGGGAAGGTTGCTGGACAAGGAACAAAGGAATACAAGCTTATGCTTGACCCCAATGAAGATAAAATTCGAACCTGCATATTAGCCAAAAGGTATCTTCGAATATTTCTGCTTCGCAATTGCAGATAACAGCGCAGTAAGCCAGGAGCTGCAAAGTAGCTCCATAAGGGTACTATCGGCCTACTTGGCCCTTGAAAAGGAAAACCCCCCAGATGCGCTGGTCAGAGGACTGGCAGAGGAATGCGAAAAGCTCAGGAAAGGTTTGGTAATAGGCTGTGACGCCAACTCCCATCACACCCAGTGGAGTTGCCCAAACAATAACGACAGAGGTGAGTGTTTATTTGATTTTATTCTAAATTCGAACCTATTCTTATGCAATAGAGGCAATGTCCCTACATTCATAGCTAAAACTAACCAAGCGATCATAGATCTAACATTGGTATCGGACTCACTCGTAGGCGCAGTCAAAAACTGGGCAGTCTCTGAAGAGCACTCTTTTTCATACGATAGATTCATAGAAACAATATTGTCCCTTGATTCGCCCTTGCCGGTCAGTTTCGCTAGCCCCAGACGTGCCGACTGGCACAGGTACAAAGAATTTCTGTCGAATATCTTCCCCATGGAGCCGCCAGAAAGCATTACAAACCCACAGGAGCTGGACAGAAAAGTAGCTGGACCCAACAACCATCAATCCTCAGAACCAACTGCAAATGCCTGTTTAACAGAGCAAAGGTGAGAAATGAGGACACTTACTGGCAGAAATACAAGCACGAACTAGCCTCTTACAAAAAGGCCATTAGAAGAGCGAAACGAACTGCATGGAAGACCTTCTGATCCGATATTAAACAAAACGACTGATGCCAAGGCTCAGGAAAATACTGTCTAAGGCAGCCGCGCCTTTGGGCTATCTTCAGAAGGCATATGGATCATGGTCAGACTCCAGTAAAGAGTCCTTGGACCTGCCAGGGAGCCACAAATAGGTCATCCTCCAGAAAGAAGAGTCGGAGAGGGAATGGAATTAGATCCCCTCCTATCAGACCCCAACATGAAATGGTCCATTCAGAGTTTCGAACCATACAAATCGCCGAGACCGGACGGGATAACACCGGCACACATCCAACAAGCAGGACAACTAGCTATAAACTGGTTGAAAAAAATCTTCCACTCCATCCTTACGGTAGGATAACTACCAACAGCATGGCAAGAAATATAGGGTTCGCGCTCGTCGGACGCAAGCTGATGTATGACTCTAATCGCAGTGAGGGTGCATCGCGGATCTCTGCCCGGGCGGACCTTTCCCCTTCTCCGCAACCTGTGGGACCTATTATGGAAGCAACAAAGATTACACAAAAAAAAACACAGAGACGGGAACTCTAAAAAAAACCACGGAAACGCTGAAAACTGGTTCCAACATCCGCACCAGCACGGTCCCGAAAGGGCCGCATACCAAACTGGGGATGACGAGCGGCAGAAAGCCAGACGCCAACGCCTCCGCCACGGGCGCTTCTGCGCCTAAAACAGCGGTAGGCACAGCCAAGGCGCTGGCGCCAATAAATTTACATACGCAGAAAGGCGGACTGCCGCCCAGACTCTGCGTTCTCATACCAGGAGCAATATTGCCACTCCTTCGCCTGAATGGCTAAAGAAGGTGGAATGGGCAAGGAAGCTGCTTCCAAATTACGGGCAGGATAAGCCCACCCAAGATGGGGCTCAGGCGAAAAGGCAGCGATCCCTCGATCTACTCGGACCATCGGCGAAGAGATCCAACATCCAGCCATCGGTCTCTTTCGCCGAGATCACCAAAAACCGTGTCTTACTCGGCCTCATAAACAGGGGCAATCCGGATGGCAGGATTCCCAGGAATAAGTGGAAGCCTGTGGAGTCCGAGCTTTCCGTCATATGCCTACGCATGATGCGGGAGATGCCCGGTACATTGCCCTGCTGCATGGGCGCGGGCTGGTACCAGGGCTGCGTCAAGGTGGTGGCCTGCGATGGTCAGCGGTTGGCTGACCTGTACAAACAGGCGACGAGTAAGCTCGGTGAGGTCTACGAAGGGGCGAACATTGTCGCACTAGACTGATGTAATGTCCCCAGTAGGCCCCGAGCTCGGATTTGGCTCACAGCAGCGATCAAGGCGCCGGAGGACATCCTCTACTTGTTGCAGGAAGGCAACCTGCACCTCCCCACGAAGGACTGGAAAGTCGTCAAGGTGCAGAAGCATGAAGGGGATGTCAACAAGGCGGTGTTGGTCCCAAACAAGGAGTAAGTTGCTCCAATCGAGACTGCTCGAGGAGTGCTGAACTTCGGTTTTAGTGCAATCCACATTAAGGTATATAAGGCTGGAGTCACCTGGTGGGCCGGAGGACGGCTACTCTACCGATCCGTCGCTGAGCAGAGAGATGCGAGCGCTTGGACCGGATATCAAAGACGTGGACCTCAGCGACACAGTGGAGGCAGACGTCGCTATGGTGGAGGTTGAAGCTGTAGATGTCAGTAAGACTTCTACATATCAACCTACACCACAGTAAAGCAGCGCCTGCTGCACTTTTGCTTCGTTTGACTGAAGGTGGAGCTGCAAAGTAGCTCTATAATGGTACTATCGGCCTACTTGGCCTTTGAAAAGGAAAACCCCCCAGATGCACTGGTCAGAGGACTGGCAGAGGAATGCGAAAAGCTTAGGAAAGGTTTGGTAATAGGCTGTGACGCCAACTCCCATCACACCCAGTGGGGTTGCCCAAACAATAACGACAGAGGTGAGTGTTTATTTGATTTTATTCTAAATTCGAACCTATTCTTATGCAATAGGAGCAATGTCCCTACATTCATAACTAAAGCTTGCCAAACGATCATAGATCTAACTTTGGTATCAGATTCACTCGTAGGCGCAATCAAAAACTGGGCAGTCTCTGACGAGCATTCCTTTTCGGACCATAGATTCATAGAAACTGTATTGTTCCTTGATTCGCCCTTGCCGGTCAGCTTCGCTAACCCCAGACGAGCCGACTGGCACAACTGCAGATACCTGTTTAACAGAGCAAAGGCGGGAAATGAGGATACTAATTGGCTGAACTACAAGTATGAACTAGCCTCTTACAAAAAGGCCATTAGAAGTGCAAAACGAACGGCATGGCAGACCTTCTGCTCTGACATAGAAAAACAACTGATGCCGCAAGGCTCAGAAAAATACTCTCTAAGACAGCCGCGCCTTTGGGCTATCTTCAAAAAGCAAATGGATCATGGTCAGACTCCAGTAAAGAGTCCTTAGACCTGCTCCTAGACGCTCACTTCCCGGGGAGCCAACAAGCAGGTCATCCTCCTGAAAGAGGAGCAGGAGAGGCAATCGAATTAGATCCACTCCTATCAGACCGCAACATGAAATGGTCCATTCACAGTTTCAAACCATACAAATCGCCGGGACCAGACGGGATAACACCGGCTCACATCCAACAAGCAGGACAGATAGCCATAAACTGGTTGAAAAAAATCTTCCAATCCATCCTGGCGGTAGGAGAACTAGCAACAGCATGGCAAGAAACAAAAGTCGTTTTCATTCCCAAGGCAGGGAAGGCCACCCACACCACAGCAAAGAATTATAGGCCAATAAGCCTAACATCATTCCTGCTTAAGAGCTTTGAAAGAATGATAGCCTACCCATAAGGGCAACCATACCCCCGACACAAATTTCAGAAGCACAGCACGCTTACACCAAAGGTAAGTCAACCGAATCGGCGCTACACTTGGTGATAAGCAGCATCGAGAAATCACTCAGCATCAAGGAATACACACTGATCGCCTTCCTGGATATAGAGGGAACCTTCAATAACGGGCTTCCCACTGCTATAACAGAATCTCTCTCAGAACTAGGGGCTGAGCCGCCAATAGTGAGTTTGATCCAAAAATTGCTGATAAGCAGATTGGTCACAGTCACACTAGGGACCTCAACCCAGACTAGACTAGTGAACAGAGGCACCCCGCAAGGAGGTGAACAGCCCTCCTGTGGAATATCGCAGTAAATAACCTACTGTGGATTCTGGAGGGAGGAGGCTGTAAGGTGTGCCTTACGCAGACGATGTCGTTATCATCTTTAATGGAAAATATCCACAAACACTTTGCGATATTATGACCGCTAAACTAAAAATATCGGAATGGACGATAGAGAACGGACTTATGGTAAATCCCTCAAAAACGGAACTGGGAAAACCCCCCAGATGCACTGGTCAGAGGACTGGCAGAGGAATGCGAAAAGCTTAGGAAAGGTTTGGTAATAGGCTGTGACGCCAACTCCCATCACACCCAGTGGGGTTGCCCAAACAATAACGACAGAGGTGAGTGTTTATTTGATTTTATTCTAAATTCGAACCTATTCTTATGCAATAGGAGCAATGTCCCTACATTCATAACTAAAGCTTGCCAAACGATCATAGATCTAACTTTGGTATCAGATTCACTCGTAGGCGCAATCAAAAACTGGGCAGTCTCTGACGAGCATTCCTTTTCGGACCATAGATTCATAGAAACTGTATTGTTCCTTGATTCGCCCTTGCCGGTCAGCTTCGCTAACCCCAGACGAGCCGACTGGCACAACTGCAGATACCTGTTTAACAGAGCAAAGGCGGGAAATGAGGATACTAATTGGCTGAACTACAAGTATGAACTAGCCTCTTACAAAAAGGCCATTAGAAGTGCAAAACGAACGGCATGGCAGACCTTCTGCTCTGACATAGAAAAACAACTGATGCCGCAAGGCTCAGAAAAATACTCTCTAAGACAGCCGCGCCTTTGGGCTATCTTCAAAAAGCAAATGGATCATGGTCAGACTCCAGTAAAGAGTCCTTAGACCTGCTCCTAGACGCTCACTTCCCGGGGAGCCAACAAGCAGGTCATCCTCCTGAAAGAGGAGCAGGAGAGGCAATCGAATTAGATCCACTCCTATCAGACCGCAACATGAAATGGTCCATTCACAGTTTCAAACCATACAAATCGCCGGGACCAGACGGGATAACACCGGCTCACATCCAACAAGCAGGACAGATAGCCATAAACTGGTTGAAAAAAATCTTCCAATCCATCCTGGCGGTAGGAGAACTAGCAACAGCATGGCAAGAAACAAAAGTCGTTTTCATTCCCAAGGCAGGGAAGGCCACCCACACCACAGCAAAGAATTATAGGCCAATAAGCCTAACATCATTCCTGCTTAAGAGCTTTGAAAGAATGATAGCCTACCCATAAGGGCAACCATACCCCCGACACAAATTTCAGAAGCACAGCACGCTTACACCAAAGGTAAGTCAACCGAATCGGCGCTACACTTGGTGATAAGCAGCATCGAGAAATCACTCAGCATCAAGGAATACACACTGATCGCCTTCCTGGATATAGAGGGAACCTTCAATAACGGGCTTCCCACTGC
The DNA here is from genome assembly GCF_014743375.2 of Drosophila subpulchrella. NCBI lineage: Eukaryota > Metazoa > Arthropoda > Insecta > Diptera > Drosophilidae > Drosophila > Drosophila subpulchrella. The sequence goes on from NW_023665647.1 coordinate 194,410, forward strand.
TATAACAGAATCTCTCTCAGAACTAGGGGCTGAGCCGCCAATAGTGAGTTTGATCCAAAAATTGCTGATAAGCAGATTGGTCACAGTCACACTAGGGACCTCAACCCAGACTAGACTAGTGAACAGAGGCACCCCGCAAGGAGGTGAACAGCCCTCCTGTGGAATATCGCAGTAAATAACCTACTGTGGATTCTGGAGGGAGGAGGCTGTAAGGTGTGCCTTACGCAGACGATGTCGTTATCATCTTTAATGGAAAATATCCACAAACACTTTGCGATATTATGACCGCTAAACTAAAAATATCGGAATGGACGATAGAGAACGGACTTATGGTAAATCCCTCAAAAACGGAACTTGTTCTATTTACAAATAGTTACAAAATCCCACAACTCAACCCACCTATTCTCAACAATTGTAATCTCTCCTTTAGCGATCACGCCTGATACTTGGGGTAAGTATTAGATAAGAGTCTCAAATGGGGCTTAAATAACCAAGAGAGAACCAAGAAAGCGACCATTGCACTTTACTCCTGTAAAAAAGCAATTGGGCTAAGATGGGACATGTCTCCTAGAATAGTCAACTGGATATACACAGCGGTAGTCAAGCCCATCCTACTATATGGAGTGGCTCTGTGGTGGACCCCTCTACACAAACAAACAATGACTCACCTCAACAAAGGAAGCAGTCCTGATAAGTAGCAGGCAGAAAGTGGAGGCAGCTACTATCAAAATTGGAGAAGCCACAATTACATCGCGTCCAAGCCTTAAATACTTGGGCGTCATGATCGACCACCGGCTTTCTTTCAAAGAACATCTAGCGTACGCTAGTGGCAAGGCAAGTAGGACCGCGGCCGCGATCTCGCGAATTATGGCGAACACTCGGGAACCAAGGCAACCAGGACGTAGATTACTGGTTAGTGCTGTGACATCGACGCTGATGTACGCCGCTCCCATATGGGCTCGAGCCACAAAAAATGGAAGTTACATGCAAGACGGCGACTCCGTGCAGAGATTGTGTGCACTACAGGTATGCTGTGCGTTCCGCACGGTATCCCATGACGCGGCGCTGGTAATATCGGGAGGCATACCGATTGATCTGCTGGCAGTGGAATCAGGTAACATCCGCGCAGGCAGCACAGGGGTCGCAACTGCAGAATCCGTACGGAAAAGGTGCAGAGAACTCACCATTGCTAAGTGGCAATAGAGGTGGGTAAATAGTAGCAAAGGACGATGGACGTATAAGCTTATCCCAGAACTGCAGAGATGGCTGGGACGGAAGCATGGACATGTGGACTACTACTTAACGCAACTGTTGACGGGACATGGAGGCTTTAAATACTATCTGAATAGGTTTAAGCATGAACGTTATCCGCACTGCCCACTCTGCGAGTCGGATAATGAAGACGCAGAACACGTGTTTTTTGTCTGTCCGAGATTCGAAAATGAACGAAGAGATCTGAGCATAAGGGTTGGGAGGACGCAAGCCGCTTGTAACCTGGTGGACATTATGCTTGAATCAGAAGTAAATTGGTCTGCGGTATGCAACATGGCCACAATAGTACTCAAAAAACTGCGCATCGCAGAAAGACTGCGAAATTCCAATAGGATAGAATCCTAGAGAGCCCTAAGGGCATTCCCCCCCCCGGCGAAGTAATACCTAACGGCAGTACCGCCGAGGAAGCGGGGAGGGGGTGGAGTTTTTACTGGGTTAGAGTCCCAGACTTCGGCAAGCTAGTTCAGCTCCGAGTTGGCTTTCGATGCTTTAAACCACCACTAAGACAAAAAAAAAAAAAAATCACCTCAACAAAGTACAGCGAATGGCGGCATTGTGTGTTAGTGGAGCCCTTCGAACCACACCGAATGAAGAGCTGAATGCGATCTTGAACCTCCCTAGCCTGGACTTAGCAGGCATGGAAAGGGCCCAATCGGGAGCTATTCGACAGAGGGATACCGGGCAGTGGAAAGCCCAATTTTATGGTCATGCTAAAATTCTCCAGCATGATAAATCTATTCCGAAGAAAACGGATGTATGCAAATCCCTTGAATACAGTCACACACCCTTTGAGGCCTTGATTCCAGATAGAGAGGAATGGGAGAAGGGCCGACCGGGCACGACGGACGCAATCTGCTTCTATACAGATGGCTCCAAATTAGAAGGACAAGTTGGCGGAGGTGTATACTCCGAACAATTAGATATCAGGAAGTCATTCAAGCTCCCGGACCACTGTAGCATCTTCCAAGCGGAGGTCCACGCTATAAAAGAAGCACTAACCTGTTTAGGGAACATAAGCCTTCAAAGAGGACACCTCAATATATATAGTGACAGCCAAGCGGCTATTAAGTCGATCTACTCGACCCGTACAATAGCATACTGTCGCAGATCTCTCCACGAGATGGGCAGTCAGCTTACTATCAGCCTAATATGGGTTCCGGGTCACCGAGATATTGTAGGCAACTGCATAGCGGACGAGTTAGCCAGGCAGGGCACCATCATGCCTCTCCTCCCAGGAAAGGAGAATGTCGGCATGCCCATGGCAACTTGCAAGCTGAATATAAAAAACTATTTAAACAAACTATTTAAACAAACTAGCTGGTAAAACGCACCACAGTGACATATCTCTCGTCAGACATGGCCTGTAATAAATAATACAAAAAACCTAGAAACTATTCAAATTCAGCCGCACAGAGTGTGGCATGCTAGTTCGAGCTCTTACTGGCCACTGGCTCGTTGGCACACAAGCCGGCAGGCTAAAAGCCCCAAAAAATTATTTCTGTAGAAGCTGAAGGGATGAAAAAGGTGAGGAAACGGTAGAAAACCTTCTCTGCTTCTGCCCACCCCTATGCAGACTCAGACTGAAACACTTAGGAAACCCCTTCATCGACGATCTTACTGAAATATCGGTGATTAATCTTAAAAACATAAGTGCTTTTAAGAAATCTTCCTGGTGGAAGACGTGCTGATAATCTTAACACAGGTTGAAACAGCCGATAGCCGCTCGAAAACCAAATATTACAAGCAAAATATCACCTGAAAATTTATTTTGGAAGAAAATTCCGTTAGAGGGACCACCATCGTTTTAGTAATTATAAACATGTCTTTGAGAGAGGCTATACGCCAAACTATACAACAGATGTCTTTAAAAGTCGAAATGTGAATAATACATAAACTACACCACTCTTACTTGAAGATTTAGATGGTAACCCGATTCAGGGAGGATTCTATAAAGAAGAACTGAAACAAACTGAATTCCCCCACAAATATCTAGTTGAAAATGTTGTAAGGCAAAAAATAAATAAAGTTTTAGTTAAGTGGCTGGGGTTTTCAAAGAGAAGGTGGATAAATAAGGAAGGCGTTTTGTAATATTTTTTTTTATCTTTATATTTTCTTATATTAAGTTTAGAATTAATATTTAAATATATTCTTTTATAATATACGTTTTACAAACTCAAATTATTCTTATTTATATTTTCCAATGTCTCGATCATAACAAAACATCTCCAATTCAACTGATTTATAAAATAGTTCTTTTTCAATATATTATTTTTCATTTTCAAAAATATTCCAATACCTTCATGTAGTATAAAAATGTGTTTTATTTTTTAATTTACCAGAAATGGAATTAAAATGCAAATCATTTTTAAAAATATTCCAACAAATAAGAAAAATGTATTTAAATCTATATAACCTAATAGTTTTATAGGTGAGTGTGTACATATACTTGGTTAAAGTGATCGACGTCTGCTTGGTTTGTATGGGTTTTCCAATTTTGCGTTTTCGTAAATTGCTTCTTTCCACTCCTTCTCCTTTTGATCCCACTCCCTTTCTGAGTCTGGGAAAAATGAGAATTCGGGCTTTACACTGGTTCTGCGAATTTGACGTCGTATTGGAAAACGGTTGGTTCGTTTTCGCTCCTTTATGCAGTTGTTTTAGAGTATCGTATCGAGTTCTCGATACCACTTCAAATCCTCTTCGAACAGAAATAGATTGACCTCCAACAGTAGTATCGATGAGTTTAACATTATTATATCATTGATATCGGAGGATATGTCATATGCCGCCCTTACCGTTTGCCACAAGGAATTGAAGTGATCGCGACGGATTTTGCAGGCGGAGTACGTATGTACCTATGTATGTACAGTGTACATATGTGGGGTGCGATTAGCGGAATAGCGTTGCGGGAGTTGTGAAGACTTCGCTTATGTTTGTTTGTCGGAGCGTTTGTTTCTCGCCTGCTTAATTTAATGGCAGACGATTCGCTGGGGTAAATTTGTGGATTGTAACTTTGTTTTTAATTTTAGAAAAAATTTTGCCGTAATTGTAGGTTGAGAAAAGTAGTTGGAGTAGACTATATTAGAAAGAGTAGTTAAGGTGAACCTTACTAGAATATTTATGTAAATATAAAGTATATTCACATGAGGGAGAGTAAAGGACAGTACGAGCGCGCGAGATGTAGGCGTCTGTAGAAAACTTTCGCTTGACACTATCTTCAAAAATTAAACGCCCTTTTGGCGTGAATAAACTTGAAATTGAACACGGTCGCCAAAATGTGTTTGTTGGAATACCCCTATTCCTATACAGAAATACCATTTTACTATTATACATTTTAGGCATTAATGAAAGCGTAGCCTTTGGTCACACTGATCGTTCTTCTTTCTCTTTTCTTGTGACATCTTCTTGAGTTAAGTTGTGGTGCTGGTGTTGCGGTAAAATAAAACATAAAACATAAAACTTTGTTCTTTCTGCGTAATTATTGGGAACATAAAACAACAATAACAATAGGTTATGGGCCCAGTCCATGCCTAGAAGAACAATTGATTTGTGAAACAGTTTATATATAAAAGTCTTATTTTAATTTCTTAGAAATTTCTAGTTCTTGTGAAATTGAGAGTTCTTGTGAAATTGAGATTTCTTGTGAATTTACATTGAGTTGAGTTCCGCGTGTGTATAGCTACACTTGTACAACTGCATACGTATGTATAGTAAAATGGACAGGGCAAAACGTAATATAAAGCCATTCGATGGCGAGAAGTACTCAATTTGGAAATTTAGAATTTGGGCTCTATTGACCGAACTGAATGTACTTAGGGTCATTGATGAAGATATACCTGAGAAAGTGGATGAACAGTGGAAGAAGGCAGAGCGTTGTGCTAGAGTACCTAAGCGATTCGTTTTTGAACTTTGCTACAAGCGATATAACTGCGCGCCAAATTCTTGGAAATTTGGACGCTGTATATGAACGAAAAAGTCTGGCACCGCAGTTGGCAGTTCGCAAACGCTTGCTTTCTCTTAAGCTATCAAGTGAAATGTCCCTAGTGTCCCACTTTACTATTTTTGATGAATTTATAAGTGAGTTGTTGGCCGCAGGTGCAAAAATAGAAGAGATGGATAAAGTGTCTCATTTGTTGATTACATTGCCTTCGGCTTACGATGGTGTCATAACAGCAATGGAGACATTATCAGAGGATAATTTAACATTAGCATTTGTTAAGAATAGATTGCTAGACCAGGAAATTAAAATTAAAAATGATCATAATGACACTAGTAGGAAAGCTTTAAACACGATTGTTCAAAAGTGCTTAAGTTTTGTGGTGTGCTTAAGTTTTGTGCGTCAACCATATGTAAACCGATTCTTAAACTTTTCAATTTGTCTATTTCATCATCAGTTTTTCCTACTATCTGTAAGGACTCTTTTATCATTCCACTTCACAAAAAGGGTGCGAAGGCGGATGCCCAGAATTAAAGGGGTATTTCCAAACTGTCGGCAATTCCTAAAGCATTTGAACGTATTGTTACTTCTCATTTGCAACATTTATGTTCCTCGCTAATATCACCGTGTAGATCGACCGCCACCAACCTTCTTGAATTGTCATCTGATCTAATTAATGGATTTAAGAAAAAAATGCAGACTGACGTTATATATACAGATTTTAGTAAGGCCTTTGACTCTGTCAACCATTCTCTTCTATTATTCAAATTAAATCAGCTTGGGTTTCCATGTAATCTATTAGCTTGGATTTCAAGTTATTTGAATGGTAGGACTCAGAGGGTTATATTCAAGAACGCTGTTTCAAAATTGATCTACGTGACATCTGGAGTGCCTCAGGGTACTCATTTGGGTCCTTTGCTGTTTACTTTGTTTATAAACGATCTTCCCTCTACCATAACACATTCTCGTGAACTAATGTATGCCGATGATGTTAAGCTTTGTTTATCATATAACGATATAGCGTCGGGTTTCAACTTACAGTCAGATATTGATTGTTTTCAGGGATGGTGTGAGTACAACCTTTTAAATTTGAATTGCCTTAAATGCAACGTTATGACTTTTTATAGGGGTACTCCTACTTTTGTTAGTTACTCTCTTCAAAATACGTCACTCGACCGTATATATTCAGTTAATGACTTAGGCGTTCTTCTAGACCCAAAACTTAAATTTGACTGCCACATAATGTCCACTGTCAACAAGGCCATGAGTGTTCTTGGGTTTATAAAGCGATGGTCAAAAGAATTTGATAACCCTTATACAACCAAATTATTATTAACCTCCCTTGTCCGTCCTATTTTGGAATATTGTTCTTCCGTTTGGAGTCCACAATATCAAGTGCACATTGACCGTATTGAGTCGATACAAAAAAAATTTCTTCTTTTTGCCCTTCGTAGTTTGAACTGGGATCAAAACGTAAGGCTACCTTCCTATCAGAGTAGATTACTATTGCTTAATTTACCTACACTTGTAAATCGTAGAACAATGCTGGGTACTATTTTTATGCAAAATCTTATTAGAGAGTATATTGATTCTGTAGAACTTGTAAACCGCCTAACTTTCAATGTCCCTGCTACACTAATACGAAAGTATTATCCCCTAAATTTTCCACGATGTACATCAAATTTTTGTCTGCACGAGCCCTTTCGCGTTCTATGTAATAATTATAACAACCTTTACCATTTAATTTGCACTTCCACTTCTATCCCGGTACTAAAAACTCCTATTTTAACTCATTTGCTTAATTCTTAGTTGCTTCTTTTATTTTCATTTGTGTCCCGTCTCTATTTGTGTTTTGTATCTTCCTCGCGAAGTCGCATTTTTGTCCAAATTGATTAAAGGGCCCCGCGCGTAACAAGCACGTGCTTGGTGTCGTTGGGCCACTTGTTTGTACTGCTCGTAGTGCATCAACGTCCATCAAATAAAAAAAAAAACTACAATAATAAAAAAAAATCATTTAAAAATCGTGTAACTAAACAAAAGAAAACATTTAAGGGAAATTTTAAAAATAGGGTTAGATGTCACCACTGTGATTAAGAGGGACACTTTAAAAAGGATTGCTACCAATATAAAAGAATTCTAAATGAAAGAAATAAAAATAATAAAAATTACGATAAACAAACTAAAACCGCAACATCACAAGGCATTGCATTCATGGTAAAAGAAGTGCAAGAAAACCCCGCGGTAGATAATTGTGGATTTATTCTTAATTCCGGTGCAAGTGATCATCTGATAAATGATAGTGTGGAATTGGCGAATATATTTACGCATCTTAGCGTGGCATTGTGCGTTTGCGCAATGACCACGAAATAACGCTGGAGGATGTGCTGTTTTCCGAGCAGGCCGCTGGAAACTTGATATCTGTGAAGCGCCTACAAGAGGCAGGAATGTAGATCAAATTTGACAAAAATGGAGTAACCATTTCCAAGAATGGATTGACGGTGGTCAAGAATACAGGTATGTTTAACAATATACCTATTGTTCAATTTCAAGCATATAATATAGATGCGAAACATAAAAATAATTTTCGATTATGGCATGAGAGGCTTGGTCATATAAGCAATGGAAAGTTATTAGAAATAATACGAAATAATATGTTTAGTGATAACAGTCTTTTAAATAATTTAGAGCTATCAAATGAAATTTGCGAACCATGTTTAAATGGTAAACAAGGAAGGTTACCGTTTAAACAATTGAAAAATAGAACCCATATTAAAAGACCCCTATTTGTTGTGCACTCAGATGTTTGTGGACCAATTACTCCCGTTACACTTAATGATAAAAATTACTTTGTGATCTTTGTTGATCAGTTTACACACTATTGTGTAACTTACTTAATAAAACACAAATCTGACGTATTTAATATGTTTAAAGATTTTGTAGCAAAATGTGAAGATCATTTTAATTTGAAAATTGTTAATTTGTACATTGACAATGGGAGAGAATATCTCTCAAATGAGATGCGCCAGTTTTGTGTTAAGAAGGGTACTACTTATCATTTAACAGTGCCACACACACCACAGTTAAATGGTATTTCTGAAAGAATGATTAGAACCATCAAAAGAAAAAGCCATGATAAGTGGTGCACAAATTGACAAAAGTTTTTGGGGTGAAGCAGTGTTAACTGAAACTTACTTAATAAATCGAATTCCAAGTAGAGCAATAGTTAATAGCGTGATGACCCCTTATGAGATGTGGCTCAGTAAAAAGCCCGATTTAAAACATATGAGAGTGTTTGGTGCAACTGTATATGTGCACAATAAAATCAAAAAGGGAAAGTTTGATGATAAATCATACAAAGCTATTTTAGTGGGCTACGAAGCTAATGGTCTTAAACTGTGGGATGCTGTAAATGAAAAATTTCTCGTTGCAAGAGATGTGGTTGTCGATGAAACCAATGAGGTGATGGTGATGGTGAATATTCTAGAGCTGTTAAATTTGAAACAGCATTCCTGAAAGATAGTAAGGAAAGTACAAATAAAAATTTCCCGAATGAAAGTAAGGAAATTAAAGAAACAAAATTCCCGAAAGAAAGTAGGTAATGCGACAACACATAAATCCCGAATGATAGTAATGAAACAGATGCACATTTTCTGAATGATAATAAGAAAAAAAAGCGAGATGATCTCCTGAATGAAAGTAAGGGATCAGACAACCCGAATGAGAGTAGGAAACATGAAACAGCTGAAGACTTAGAAGAAAATGGATCTGTTAAGAATCCAATTGGAACTGATGGTATTAAAGTAACGAGTAGAAGAAGTGAGAGATTAAAAACAAAGCCCCAGATATCATATTATGAAGATGATAATAGTTTAAATAAATTTGTATTAAATGCTCACACTATCTTCAACGATGTTCCAAATACATACGATGAAATTCAGTATAGGAATGATAAATTGTTTTGGGAGGAAGCCATAAAAACAGAGTTGAGTGCTCATGAACCAAATAATACCTGGACAATCACAGAAAAACCTAAATATAAAAACATAGTAGATAGGAAATGGGTATTTTCCGTTTAATATAACGAACTAGGAAGTCCTACTAGATATAAAGCTAGATTGGTTGCACGAGGATTTACTCAAAAGTACCAAGTCGATTATGAAGAGACTTTTGCTCCTGTAGCTAGAATTTCCAGTTTTCGATTTATATTATCGTTGGCAGTACAATATAACTTGAAAGTCCATCAAATGGATGTAAAAACGGCATTCTTAAATGGCACGTTAAAAGAGGAAATATATATGAGACTTCCTCAAGGTATACAGTGCAAAGGTGACAATGTATGTAGATTGAATAAGGCAATTTACGGACTCAAACAAGCCGCTAGATGCTGGTTTGAAGTTTTTGAGGAAGCATTGAAAGACTGTGAGTTTGTATCCTCTTCCGTAGATCGCTGTGTATATATCCTTGATAAAGGTGATATTAGGGAAAATATTTATGTGCTGTTATATGTGGTGATAGCTACGGGGAATATGATAACAATGGATAAATTCAAAAATTATTTAATGAAAAAGTTTAGAATGACCGACCTAAAAGAAATAAAACATTTTATTGGTATTAGAATAGAAATGTATGAAGATAAAATTTTCTTGAGCCAAGCTGCATATGTTAAAAGAATCTTAAATTAATTTAACATGGATAATTGCAATGCAGTTAGTACTCCCTTACCAAACAAACTAAATTATGAGTTACTTAATTCAGATGAAAACTGCAATGCTCCATGTCGTAACCTCATAGGATGTTTAATGTACATAATGCTATGTACACGTCCAGACCTAACTACTGCAGTAAATATCTTAAGTAGATATAGTAACAAAAATAATTCCGAGCTATGGCAGTGCTTAAAAAGGGTCCTTAGGTATTTAAAGGGAACTATTGAAATGAAACTTATTTTTAAAAGAAATGCTGAGTTTAAGAATACATTAGTTGGATATGTAGATTCTGATTGGGGAGGAAACGAAATTGATAGAAAAAGTACCACAGGGTATTTATTCAAGATGTTCGACTTAAATTTAATTTGTTGGAACACAAAGAGGCAGAACTCAGTAGCAGCCTCATCAACTGAAGCTGAGTACATGGCATTATTTTAAGCTGTAAGAGAAGCGTTGTGGCTAAAATCTCTTCTTAGTAGTGTTAATATCAAAATCGAAAATCCAATTAAAATTTACGAAGATAACCAAGGCTGTATCAGTATAGCAAATAATCCCTCATGTCATAAACGAGCCAAACATATTGATATCAAATATCATTTTGCCAGAGAACAAATTGAAAGTAACACCATTTGTCTTGAGTATATTTCCACAGAGAATCAACTTGCTGATATCTTCACAAAGCCATTGCCTGCCGCAAAGTTCTTAAAAATACAACATGATTTGGGATTACTGCAAGATGACTGATCCACTGTTTGTTGATGCTGAAGTTTTTTTTATTATTTTATTTGATTTGAATTTTATTGATCTCATTGAAATACTTTTGTTCGTTTTTTTTTTGTATAAGCTATAAGTTACTGAAATTTACAAATGTAATTCTTTGCAAACATATGTATATGTAAGAGTGATCTGATCGGGTTTTTCTGGGTTTTCCCCCTATCCTTGCAGCAAATGCTGGATCACATATCTATTCTCAGAATGCACACCACCCACACTAAGTACATAACAATTACAAATGAATATATTATGTTAAGTTTATAATTTTATAGATGTTATTTCTGAGGGGGCGTGTTGGAATACCCCTATTCCTATACAGAAATACCATTTTACTATTATACATTTTAGGCATTAATGAAAGCGTAGCCTTTGGTCACACTGATTGTTCTTCTTTTTATTTTCTTGTGACATCTTCTTGAGATAAGTTGTGGTGCCGGTGTTTCGGTAAAATAAAACATAAAACATAAAACATAGTTCTTTCTGCGTAATTATTGGGAACATAAAACAACAATAACAATAATGTTCTTCAGCGAATCTAAGCCAAACGCGTGGACTAAGTTTGCTTGTCCGATTTAAAGTCGTTTATGGATCGGGAAGCCCTTAACTTAGTACCAAAGGTTAAGGTCTCCACATTCTTCCAAAAAGAGAGGTACATGTTGCGAATATGTAATGTTTACAAGGAGTACATGGCTTAATAGTAGGTTCGAATACAGAAATGTTCAATACAATATAAATGATTCAATACGAATTTAATACAAAACAAACACTTATACTTCTTTGAAATTCTAGTAATAGCGACTAAGCTCCTAAGTTCTACGTATGGCAATCGAAACTATAAGATTAACCAATTCTTAGCGGATTGCAAAAACAAGATTTTGTAGTTAATAGTTACTATATTTTTATACTTTCTAAAAAGTCTAAAAGATCAGCTTGACTAGATATAGTCATGTCATTTCTTTCCGAAATCAGACGAGGCTTCAACGAGAGAGAACCCGCCAACCGAACTAAGCTTCGTAAAACCCAGAACATGAGATAACAAAATTATACGACTGGGCTAGCTTTTGCTACTCAAGCTAAGCTTAGAGCTGAAAGTATATAGGTATGACCTGAAAATTATATCAAGTTATGTACTATGTCCTGATTTTTAGGCAATGTTTTTTATTTTAAATATGCAAAGTTATGTTTTTTCTATAACAGGTATACAAAATAGTTGACCGACCAAAAAAATCAAAAAAAACAAAAATTTCATTCCAATTAATGTGAAAAACTATTGTTTGGAGAGTAAATATGTCTACCAGAAAACTTTCTGTGTTACTGACGTCACACACTGGAAGCGCTCTAGTTACAGGCATTCTTCTTTACCCTTTAGTCGTATTCTTTTTTCGAAATACCGAATCATACATCAACATATATATTTACATAATTTTGGTCACCTGCAGCTTAAGTAAAAATTATATATAACCGATATAGTCTGCGAGCGACAGTCAATATAAACACGTGCTCTTTTACGTTATAGAAGACAACACTTTGAAACCTCTTTACTTGCCATTTGGGACCCTGGCAAATAGATCTCCACTCCGAGGAACTTCAACGCCGTCACAGGTGGACAATCGCTCTGTGCGCAGATTAAAACTGACCCTAATGAGACTAAGGGTCGTCTTCTTGCATAGATAGGCATTAATAATTTTGATTTTCAGTTTTTATAGCACCACAACAAACCACTGTCGATGAGGGTATAGTCCCTACAGTTAAGTTGCCTATACTTAGCGGTGAGCTCGTAAATTGGCCGGCATTTAAGGAAATATTTGATGCTCGGGTCCACAATTGCCCTAGACTCAATGATCTGCATAGATTCCACTATCTGAAAGATTTCCTTTCAATACAATTTCTCATGTAGCTTGACAAATGCTATTAAACTTATATATGATAATAAGCGTGTTTTGTTTAAACATTATATGCACGTATTAGAGCATCAGCCCATGGTGCAGAGCGGCGACCCTGTCTCGCTTAAGGGATTTGTACAAACTTGTCGTTCCTGCATTACATCATTGGAAAAAGTTGGCGGTTACCTTTTCCATCAAAGTAATGTCTTAGTCTACATAGTGACTAAGAAATTACCTGCAGATCTGCGGTTGGACTGGGAAAAATCCCTGGCGTACTGCAGCCAGTGACGAGAAGACAATATTGGCTAATATGGAACGAAAGGAAAGAATGGTTCATCTGAGAAGCGGCGAGATGTGAAATATTCTTTTGTCGCCCGATCGGTCGTGAAATGCGTAATTTTGTACAAGACTGCAGGTTTTACAGTACAGTTCGGAGCATTTCTAGACCAAGAATCGCTGCGTTTGTATCGGAAAACGTAGCTCAGGAGTTGGGAATAACCCGACAAAAGTCATAAATAAAGGTAAATGGACTGTCGTCCGTGCTGTTGACTTTTAGAACAAGGTTTGAGCCAGAGGCAAAGTATAATGTGATTGTGCAAGTTTTGCCAAGGGTGAGCAAGCACATGCCAAATCGTCTCTTATTGGTGGAAAAATGGTCTCATTTCAAACATCTTTGCCTTGCTGATCCTAATTATTTTTGTGATATGGTGAACTGATGTGAAATTGATTAAAATACATCGTGGACCTGCTGGCTCTGCTATTGCCCAAAACATACGACTTGGATTTATTATCTAAGGAAAGGTCAAAGAATCTATCACAAACGTTTCGGTACACACAGTTACCGTAGTCAAGGACGAATCGTCTGCGGAATTAGAAGGATTACTTCGCATATTCTGCGGGTTTGAACAGATGATTGAGGCAACGCAAGTTCTGTCGAGAGAAGACTTGTGGTGTGAGCATCATTTTGTTAATACACACAAATACATTGTGTGCGGTTGCCATTCCTATCCGCTTTGGATCCTAAGTCAGTAATTGGGTCGTCGCGTCAAGGTGCTTTAAAATGGAGGTGTGTTTAAAAACCATACAGAAATATTTGCAGTTGGATAAACTGGAAAAGGTTCTTACACAACCTGTTCAAACGGAAGGATCAGGTTACTCGGGGGAGCCACCCACTGTTACTTGCCTCACCAACCAGTCATCGACCACAAAGGGGCGTGTCGTGTTCGACGGATCGATAAAGACGAGCAATGGAAAATCATTGAATGAAGTCTTAGCAATAGGGACGAAATTGCAGCGACCAAATAGAGGACGGTGATGTTTGGTACGAGCTGTGCTCCGTATCTGGCTATTAGAGTAATGCAGCAGTTAGCCGAAGATGAAGAGCATAACTACCCGCTGGCAGCCAATGTACTTAAACGTCAGATGTATGTGGACGACTAGGGCGGTCCACATTTGTATGGCAATTTTTAAGGTCCACTCTCACCCGCCTATACGGTGCGCTTTGAGGTATTTAATGTAAACCAAAAGAAATTTTTTGAAAAAAACGCGTTTTAGGGTCTGCGAATTGGTTTCAAAGTTTATAACTCATACGCACTGTTACCCTTGACCAAATATATTATTTTCATATGGATTGCCTTGACTTGGTTTTATTTCTCAAATTCGTTTGTCACTTTTGCGAACTACTTTAAAAGCTTTAAAAATTTAAAAACTTTTCTAGTTGCTAAAACCAGAATTAACGTGGTCGTACAAGATCAAATTAGATTTAATTTTTGAAAATATTGACTAAGGTATTAAAATCCTCGAGTTGCATAATAAGTCATTTAAAACATTTCGCAAATAATTTTATTTATTTTTGAAAAAACCGTTTCATAAATGGACCTTCTGTAAACACTTATATACTCAAATAAGGAAGGACAAAGAAGGCAATACTCAAATAAATATGATTATTTATTATTTAAAAACTGTCATCAGTTACATTGCCATCATTTTCTTCCGACAAAGCAGATGCAGATGCCAGGGCATGGTTGATATTAAAGCGTTCATTCAACATGATTCTGAAACGGTTTTCCCTGTTTCGGTGAAGCTCACTTTTTTATTAACATTTTTTTTATGCTAAAATAATCTTTGTGAAGCCGCGATATTGATTTAATAATATGATGGTGAGGCCGGACTGGAATACCCCTTTGACTCCAAATAGTAACTAGCATTTGTGTTATATCTTTGGCGCTTTGTAACAAAATTTTTCCGGAAAATCTAGTCCTATAGAAGACACTTGATAATACGGATCTCTTAGATGGTAAATCCGTTGTGTCAAACCAAAAACATTTCAAAACTTTCTATTTCTTTCTAATATTGACTGAGCTTATAATGTTGACAATGTTAAGGGTGGGAAATCGATTTTTTCGAAAAATGTTCTGGCTGGAACACATGTCGTATGAGTAATTTTAAAACAAACTTTGAGGAAGATTAAGACCTTGCGAATCTCAACAAACATTTTTTTTTATTTTTGATTATATTTTTTACAGCCCTTTCTCTACCATGTAAAATGGTGAGAACTAGTTTTCATTTTTTGGACCACCCTAGTGGACGACGTTTTTTTTTGTTGAAAGGAACTCCATAGTTACACATTTTCTGCGACGCGTCAGGATACGCGTACGGTGCGGCAGCTTAATTGCGAGTGCCGATAGGAAAGGACGCCCTTCATGCGGAATTAGTTTTAGCGAAATGCAAGGTAGACCCTACCAAGCCGCAGCTTACGATTCCAAGAGCGGAATCGTGTGCAGCAGTAATTGCTGCGAAAATATTTAACTATCTAAAGGATCACTTAACTATTCATATTGATTTTTCAGAGATAAGCAGATTCATAAGCCAAATTTTGGAGCTATGCAATGGAAAGCAATGGCGACATATATCATCTGAGGATAATCCTGCCGAACTTCTAAGTCGGTGTTCCAGTGTTACTAAATTAGCATCGTGACAATTATGGTGAAATGGACCGAAGTGGCTGAGATCCAAACTTGTGAATGGCCATTGGCAAAACTAGATTCTGGAACCGATATGCGAGTCACCAGCAAACAGAAGCAAACACATTGAAACGCTATTTCTGTGGAGAAAGAGAACGGATTCACCACCCAGTTATCAAGGAATCGTCTGTCTTTTGGTCAGATTCGATGATCGTCTTGAGCTGGATGCAAGGAGGTGCTGCGAGATGGAAAGTTTTCGTTGCCAACTGTATAAGCAACATTTTGAAGCTATGCGATGGAAAACAATGGAGACATATCATTTGAGGATAATCCTGCCGATCTTCTAGGTCGGAGTATCAGTGTTACTAAATTAGCATCGTGCCATTTATGGTGGGCCGCAGTGGCTGAAATCCAAAGATTGTGAATGGCCATTGGCAAAACTAAATTTTGAAACGGATATGCGAGTCACCAGGGAACAGAAGCAGATACACTGCAACGCTATTTCTGTGGAGAAAGAGAACGGATTCGTTATACTAGGAAGGTTTTCATAATACACAGTTCTCACTCGCATCTTGGCATATATTTAGTGATTTATAAGGAATTGCAAGATATCGAAATATGCTCAAATAGTAGATTATCTCACTGTGAGCGAACTTTCTGAAGGGTTTTTGTGTGCGGTTCGTAAAAAGGCTTTGCTGGCGATTGGAAACTATTATCGGAAGGGAAAATGTTACCTAAGCAAAGTTTTCTATTACCACTCCATCATTATTTTGATGAATCGGGAAAAATCATTCGACTTAGAGGACGCTTAAGGGACGCACTACTGCCGATTGCGGAAAAACACCCATACATTCTTCCTTATCAGCATCCATTTACAAGCTTAGTCATTCGTTATAGCCATGTCAGTACCCTACATGGAGGTGCTGCCCTTACACTCAATCACATAAGGAAGAAATGTTGGATCATCAACGGATCAGCATTAAATGCCAAAAGATGGGTAATCTGCCACCGGCCAGGATTCAGCCACATAAGGCTTTTACGTCAGTTGGGATTGACCGTTCAACATATCACCATCCAAAGGAAGAGGTCGGACTTCGGTTAAGGGCTTTGTTGAAACCCAGGCTTCCAACGGGGGGAGTATGTCGGGTCACGCAGCCGCAGCAGCTAATTAACGTCTTAATTCGATCCCTTATATTAATTGCATCGCGAAAGGTAGCTCTTTCCATCTAGCTCTCTCGTTTTTGTGTACTTGCATTCTTGGGCCCAGCATTCGGCGGGCTGTCCCTTTGTACGAATTCTGATCTCGACATTAAATGCACTCTCGTCTCGCCTGCTGTACTCTCTTTCGCTAATAAATTGTTAACAAGCATAAAGCAACTTGAGATTAGAATTTTTTAATTTGCAATAACTAATAAAAAAAGATTTATTAGTTCAACATTTGGTGACCCCGACGTGATTTGTGCATAAATAATACTAAGTGCAAATCATATAAGTCTATTTATTGATTTTTTCGTTCTTGCGGCTGCGGTGCATTGGCGGAGCAACAATCATAAGGCCTTAAATGCAGTGAGCGCTATAAATAAATAGCAGTTGGTGATTGCGGAAATTTACATATAAGGCGCAAATCCGCTATACATAGAAGCGTACATAGCCAAGTAACGGGCTGTTATTCCCTCGTTTTCTTTGCGCTTATCTTCCCGCTGGAAATGAATTTCGGGCATTTTCGTCTGCTGGGCTTGTTGTTGTTGTTGTAGCCATGCCTACGGGAACTTTTGGAGATGTTACTGCTGATGCAAACAGGGAAATATTTTTAAAGCGCAAGGCAACGGCTGCGACGAATATGGTCTTCATGTGAGGTTGGAGTTGATTGATGAGCTTCAAGAGTCATTTAAAAAGGTGCTCGGTGAGCTCGAAGAATTGGACTTCGAGGAAATTGAAAGTGATTTAAGTTAGAAATTTGATGACATTCTCGTAATTCTGAAGTCATCGGTTCGATCCGAAATTTCAAAGCGCGCCTCACAGCTTATTTCGCACTCAACTTTTGCTGACGGCATCACTCCGGGAGTTTTCGGCCCCCAGCAGCGTCAGCCTCGACATAGGGCAGCATTGCTGCCCCCGCTAAAGCTTCCAAAATTCGCTGGAGGTTATGCAAATTGGTCTGACTTTTATTCTATGTTCACCACGATCATAGATAGTCATCCGGAACTCACCAACGTACATGATCTACGATCATGCCTACAATTGCCTTAGATTTGCTTCAAAATAGATTTGATAATCGACGTTTGGTTTTTCAGGCACACATTACTAAGATCTTGGGACTTAAGACGGGAGCTGTCCGATAAATTCAACGCTCATATTCGTGCTCTCAAAGGACTGGGCACGACGGAGCAAATCGCAGGATGCATCATCGTCCAAGTCCTGTTCCAAAGGTTGGATCCGGCAAGTCAGGCAAAGTGGGAAGAGCGTTTAGAGGACCCTTCCTTCGTCAATTTAATTCCTACGTGGGAGTCAATGGCATCATTTCTGGAGCAGCGATGCAGGACGTTGGAGACTATGGATTTCGCTATGGCAAACTATGCGCCGGGCAACCAGGTGGGAAGTAACAGAATACCCAATGCGTGTAGATCAGCATTTGTTGCCTCGAATGCTAACCCTTGGATTTGTATATTCTGTAATGATGCGGGGCATTCCATTTCTTATTGTCAGAAATTTAAAATCCTGTCTTCTGCGAATAGGCTTCAAGAAGCGAAACGGCTCGGTCTCTGCATAAATTGTCTAAAGGTTGGTCATCAAGTTCGGCAATGCAACTCCAGTAGTTGTCGTGCATGCGGATCTAAGCGCCACACCCTGCTTCACCTGGGAAACTCACCTCCCTTTTCTTCACAAGAAGGAGCACAGCTTCAAGAAGCACTTCCCTCGGCCTCACCCTCTGCACTGCCGTCCACTTCGACTGCTCTTATTGCACAGGAGTTTAGTAATGATATTGTGCCGGGGTTTTTCGTTCCCTGTCGAGCTCTACTCGATTCGGGCTCCCAACTGCATCTAATAACATCCCGATTCGCAAATCAGCTTCAAGTAAAGAAAATAAAATCTTCAGCCTCTGTATAGGAATAGGAGATTCCAGTTTTGTGACGGATGGTCACTCGGTCAATATTACGATTCAGTCCCGAACTTCCGAATACTCATCCAACCTTACCGCGGTGATTGCTCCGAACATAACAGAGCTTCTAGCTCCTAGCTTCAACGTCGACATTGGCAGCTGGAACATTCCCAAAAATATACAGTTAGCTGACCCAAGGTTTTATGCTTCCCAGCGGGTGGATCTTTAGTTGGGAGCCAGCCTCTTGTTCAAGATGTTGTGCGTTGGCCAAATCAAGCTCCCACCTGGATTGCGCCTAATTCAAAAGACGCCTGGGTTGGGTTGTTTCTGGAGGTTATGGCCTTTCCAATGGCTCGTCCTTAATTTCGTCTCAAGATGTACTTCTCGCTAGTAGAGAGAATAGTTTCGATCGGTTAGATGATCTTCTTCGGTGATTTTGGGAAGTGGAATGCAGCGCCGAGCCAATTATACGCGCTACTAAGGAAGAATTGGACTGTGAAGCACATTTCGTAAGACACATCGTTCGTTTGCCACCTGGTGATTATTCTGTTCGGCTGCCTGCCAAGTTCAATTCAGATCTTTTGGGAGAGTCCTACCTGCAAGCTTATCGAAGATTCATGTCCCTAGAGAGAAAGTTGAATCGTCAGCCAGCCTTGAAGGCTCAATATGCAGCATTCATAAAGGAATACCTCGATCTAGGACATATGTCATCAATTTCTGCTGCTGACATCGGGTTGTGCTGATACTTCTTGCCTCATCATTGCGTTATAAAGAAAGATAGCTCCACTACAAAGCTTCGTGTAGTGTTTGATGAATCAGCGGCCAGTTCCTCAGGCTATTCTCTCAACGATATTCTTATGGCAGGCCATGTTATTCAAAATGTACCGTTGTGTTAGGGTTCAGCCTGAGGACAGCCATTTGCAATGCATTTTGTGGAGGGATTCCCCCCAAGACCAATTGCGGGTGTTTAAGCTAGACACCGTTACTTATGGCACGAAGCCAGCATCATTTCTGGCTGTGCGAGCTATGCATCAGTTGGCAGCAGACGAGCATACAGCGTTTCCGCTTCGGGCTGAGGTCCTTCGTCGCATTTTTATGTGGAAGATTTGATATCTGGAGCCAAGTCCAAGGAAGAGGCAGTCATCATTATGGATCAGGCATCAAAACTTCTAGCCAAGGTAAAATTTAAGCTTAGAAAGTGGTGCTCAAATGTGTCGGCTGTTTTGGATGGAGTTACAGACAAGGATAAGGAATCCTATTTGAAGTTTGATGATGGCCCGGATTTTGCAAATACCTTAGGTCTCGCTTGGGATCCAGTTTCTGACCAACTACAAGGTGAGTTCCAAAGTAAACAGGACTTAAAAAAAAAGACGGAACAAATAGTTTTTTCGGCAAAATCAATTTATTTTATTCAAAATAGTCTCCTTCTGCTTTAATACAGCGTTTTGCACGGTCCAAAAGCATGTCGAACGAGTGTTTTAGCTCGTTGCCCGGTATGGCTGCCAGTATGCCGGTGCAAGCCTTTTGAATGGCCTCTACGTCTGCATAACGCTTTCCTTTCATCGGCAAATGCATTTTTCCGAAAAGGTAGAAGTCGCACGGTACCATATCAGGTGAATACGGGGAGTGGTTGATGGTTAAAATGTGATTTTTGGTCAAATAGTCGGACACAAGCGTCGATCGATGAGACGGCGCATTATCGTGCAACAAACGCCAACTTCCATCCTCGCCATATTCGGGCCGAACACGTCGAATACGGCGCACCAAACGCTTAAAAACTCCAAGGTAGAATACCGCATTAACGTTTTGGCCGGGTGGAACAAATTCTTTGTGGACAATACCCTTGGAATCATAAAAACAAATCGGCATTGTCTTCACTTTTGACTTCTCCAGGCGCGATTTTTTGGGTTTCGGCTCGTCCGACGCCTTCCATTCAAGACTCTGGCGTTTCGTTTCGGGATCATATTGAAAACACCACGTTTCGCCACCAGTCACAATCTTGTAAAGGAAGTTCGGGTCTTTTTTGCCTCTTTAATGATGTCCTTCGAATGTTGAATTCTGAGCAATTTTTGGACGTCAGTCAATTTGTGCGGAACAAACCGTGTACACACCTTTTGTAAGCCCAAATGCTCAGTCAAAATGCGATAAATCGATGTTTTGAAGATGTTCAATTCTATTTCCATGAATTTCAATGATGATTTCGGATGATTTTTAATGAATTCACGCACAGTTTCGATGGAATTTTCGGTGATCACGGATTTTGGTTGGCCCACATGTTCATCGTCTTTTATGTCCTCACGACCACTTTGAAAACGTTGAAACCACTCGTGCACTCTGCTACGGGATAGGCAATCATCGCCATAAACTTGTTTCATCAATTGAAACGTTTCGGTAAAAGTTTTACCAATTTTAAAACAAAAGTTAATGTTGGCTCTTTGTTTGAAGCTCATTTTCGCACCGATGACAAAAACATACTGACACTTAAAACGCAATAACCTCACTTTCAATAGATGAAATGTCATGAAATTCTTACTGGAAGTCGATAAGCGATAGCAGATTCTAACGCACCAGTTGAAATATAGATGGCGCCACTAGAGGGCGCTAGATTCAAAAAGTCCTGTTTACTTTGAAACTCACCTTGGTTTGTTTTCCTTTTCGGTCGTACAGTCAACATCAAGCCCCTGCAGGCGATCTGTCCTGTTTGCAATAGCGCGATCTTACGATCCTTTCGGGTTGGTTGGACCTGTGATCACAAAATCGAAAGTTTTTTTTCAACAACTGTGCAAGGAGAAGTTAACTTGGAATGAAAGCCTTCCTGAGTCACAGAATACGGAATGGAGTGCTATATGTACGAGTTTTGGGCAGATTAGGCATGCGTCATTTCCTCGGCTGGTTCGTTCTCCAAACGTTGAGAGTGAAATTCATGGATTTTGAGATGCCAGCATAGAAGCATATGGTGCCTGTGTCTACATCATTTGCAACGGCCGATCTCAATTACTTTGCTCAAAGTCAAGGGTAGCCCCCTTGAAAACAATCACTGTGCCCAAGCTGGAGCTGTGTGGGGCGGAACTCCTGTCTAGGCTCATTGATGGAAAGTTTTACTGCTGCAGCGACCCTGCTGTTGCGCTTTCATGGATCCGAGACGAGCCGTCCAGATTCAATATTTTTGTAGCGAACCGAGTAGCTGCCATTCAAGAGCTAACTGAGTCAGTGGAGTGGCGATATGTTCCAACTTCTTTAAATCCAGCTGACATTCTCTCCCGAGGTGCTTTTCCTGCTGAGCTCAATGAGTCTCCTCTTTGGGCACACGGACCAAAATTCCTCTGTGGCCCCAAAGCTGACTGGCCTACCCCAATCACTGCTGAAAAGCCAACGCTTGAGGTTCGCCGGAGGATTCTACTAACAAAATCTCCATACGAAGACATAGTGGCCAGTTCAAAATTTTCCAATTCCTTTGCGGCCCTTCAAAGAATTTTCGGATACGTCTATAAGTTTAGTAATCGCATCCGGCGCTCTACTCTCACGGTGTCTGACCTTCAAGGCGGTACTCTGCTGTTGCTTCGTCTTGTCCAGCGCTCACATTTATGGGATGACATCAAATCATTGCAGTCAAAGGGAATGGTGCACTCCTCTAGCTCGCTCGCATCTCTTTCGCCATTCATTGACCAATTTGGGCTTCTTAGAGTGGATGACCGGCTAAGGAATTCTTCTCTGGATTTTAATGGGCGTCATCCAATTATATTACCACGGAGTCATTCGGTCACTATTGCCATTATTACTCATTTTCATGAACACAATCTGCACACTGGGCCACGGGCACTACTCGGCATAATTCGATCGCAATATTGGCCTATTGGGGGAAGGAAGACGGTGATGAAGGCGGTGAACAAATGTATTAGATGCTTTCGAATGAAGCCTCGAGTATTGGAGCATATAATGGCGGATCTTCCAAAGGAACGACTTCATGGATCTCATGCATTCGAAGTCACTGGCATTGAGGGCAATTTCTTTACAAGTCAGAGGTGCGAAGCAAGCCTCCAGTAAAATGCTACGTTTGTGTCTTCATTTGTTTCGCCACGAAGGCTATTCATTTGGAGTTGATCAAGGATCTCTCTACGGAATCGTTTCTACATGGCCTCAAACGATTTATATGCACTAAAAGAAGGCCGCGCCAGATTTGGTCTGATAATGCAACCAACTTTGTTGGAGCTCGCAATGAGCTGCTCGAACTAAGGCGCCTATTCCTCAGCAGTGATCATCAGAGAGCTGGACTTTTGCCTAGCGGAGGCTATTGATTGGTGTTTCATTCCTCCTAGGTCGCCACACTTTGGCGGTCTTTGGGAAGCGGCTGTAAAGAACGCTAAGCATCATTTCTACCGTGCTGTTGGCACTGCTGTTTAAGCCTTTGAGGAGTTGCGGACCCTGGTGTGTCACATTTCGGCGGTTGTTAATTTCTCGATTATTAGTCTCGATTTCAGAAAACCCCGCTGATCTGGATGTATTAACCCCAGCGCATTTTTTGAATGGTGGTCCGCCTTCCTCTTTTGTCGAGCCGGATGTGACCAGTCTTAACTTCAATCGCTTGGATGGATGGAAACGCTTGGCTTACTTGCAGCAGATCTTTTGGGCCCAATGGAAGGAAGAATACTTAACATTACTGCAGCAGCGCTCCAAGTGGGTCACCCCAAAGCCTGGCCTGGTCAAGGACGAAAACTTGCCTTCCATGAAGTGGCCCCTCGCCAGAGTAATCGAGCTTCTGTTCGGTGGAGATGGGGTTGCTCGAGTTGCCGTTCTGAAGACAGCATCAGGAGTGACAAAGCGAGCAGTAAACAAGCTGTGTCTGCTACCCCTTAAGGATGATGTTGAAGCTCAGGCTTCCAACGGGGGGAGTATGTCGGGTCACGCAGCCGTAGCAGCTAATTAACGTCTTAGTTCGATCTCTTATATTAATTGCATCGCGAAAAGTAGCTCTTTCCATCTAGCTCTCTCGTTTTTTGTGTACTTGCATTCTTGGGACCAGCATTCGGCGGGCTGTCCCTTTGTAAAATCAGTACGAATTCTGATCTCGACATTAAATCCACTCTCGTCTCGCCTGCTGTACTCTCTTTTGCTAATAAATTGTTAACATGCATAAAGCAACCTGAAATTCGTTTTTTTTTTAATTTGCAATAACTAATAAAAAAGCTTATTAGCTCAGCAGGATACATCGCTGCTTTTTTATTTCTTGTGACAAAGGCTATCCACCTAGAACCAGTGGGGGATTTGACATCAGACGCGTTTATTGGATCACTTCACCGATTCATCGGTTGACGTGGGAAGTGTATTCATATTTATAGTGACTGTGGCACGAATTTCGTCGGGAAAATCGGAAGCTGCAAGCAGACAAATTGGCATACAAGTCGTAGTCGGGTGTTAAGTCAATGAAACAGCACATGAAAAGGACAGTTGGTGATCGTACGCTTGCATATGAGGAACTTTCCACTGTATTAGCTCAAATTGAAGCGTGCTTAAACTCTCGTCCGTTGTGTCCGCTAAGCGATGACCCGGAAGATCTGATGGTCCTAACCCCAGGCCATTTCTTAGTTCGGGATGCTCTACTCGCTATGCCAACAGAGCAAGCCGATAAACTAAGTTCCGCCGAGAGATAGAGGAACTGTCAGAACTTGGTTCAGCAATTTTGGAAGCGTTCGTCCTCGGATTATTTATCACGCTTGCAACGGGCTCTTGGTCGATTTACTGAAACTCATTGCGGCCAAGACGGTTTGGTTCAAGTGGTTACGCTCCAGTCTCAGAGTGGTAATATTAAACGGGCAGTAGCAAAATTGTGCCCACTACCCATGCAAAATAATTGGTTTAATCGTGATATTGACCCTCCACAACAATTCTAAGTTGCACTATCTTTGCAGCGTCCCACCTTCAACCTACCAAAGACGTTGAAGAAGCAGTTATTGATATTCCAATGATATCATTAGGGGGGAGAATGCTTGGACTGTATATTATCAGCACGAGAACTTGCAGTGTAACTGACGTCACACACTGTAAGCGCTCTAGTTACAGAAATTCTTCATTGCCCTTTATTCGTAGTCTTGTTCGAAAGACCAAACCAGATCACAGTTAATTTGTTCATATGTACATACATAATTTCGTGAGCTGCAGCCTCGGTAAAAATAAAATGTAGGCCGAAAATAAGTCTGCGAGCGACAGTCAATGTATCAGAAGCACCCTCTGTGCTCTTTACTTTTATATAAGAAAAATAGCCTAATTAAATAGAGTGCACATTTTTAAAGCCTCTCGACTTTTTATTCAGGACCCTGGGAAACAGATCGCCACTCCGAGGAACTTCCAGCGCCGCCACAGGTAGAAAATCACTCTGTGCGCCGCATCACATTCTGCTGAAGATTGGGCCTCCGTCGTTACGAATAGCCAACACATATAATAAATCAAAATAAAAAAACTATAAACAAAAACAAGGAAGAACGCTATTGTCGAATACCTCGACTACCAGATACCCGTTACTCAGCTAAAGGGACAAACGGGAAATGGAGATATGCAAGCAGCAAATCGAGATTGAAATGAGCCACCTACCGGAGGTAAACAGATTTAAGCGTTATGGGCGTTAGAGTGGACGTAGCAAATTTTTTTTTTTGATCAATCGATAGGTATTGACGAGACCAATACATTTCAGTTTAAATTTTTTATCTAGCATAAAAATCTTAAGCGCTACAGGCTTGGGCGGTTTGTGGGCGTTACAGTGGGCGTGGCATATTCTCGTAAGAAGCTCAGGAATCCGCACGCCAAATCTCAATAGCCTAGCTCTTATAGTTTTCGAGATCTCGGCGTTCATTCGGACAGACAGACAGGCGGACAGACGGTTAGACGGAGAGACGGACAGACGGACATGGCTAGGAAGCGTTTCCAACCCCATAAAGTATATATATTCTTGATCAGGATCACTAGCCGAGTCGATCTAGCCATGTCCGTCTGTCCGTCTGTCTGTCTATCTATAAGAGCTAGCTGTTGAGATTGGGCGTGCAGATTCCTGAGCTTCTTAAGGAGCGCAAGTTTGTTTCAGCAGTGTGCCACGCCCTCTCTAACGCCCACAAACCGCCTAAAACTGTGACTCCTACAGTTTTGATGCTAGAATAAAACTTTTAACTGAAATGTATTGTTTTTATCAATACCTATCAATTGACTCAAAAAAAAGTTTGCCACGCCCACTTTAACGCCCACAAACCGCCTACAAACTTCAAAAAATCGTAAAAATATGAACGTGGATATCTCGGAAACTATCAAAGATTGTGATTTGGGATCTCAGATTTAGATACGCAGCGCAAGTTTGTTACGCGAATATGCCATTCCCACTGTAACGCCCACAAACCGCCAAAGCCTGTGGCGGCCACAATTTTCATGCTCGATAAAAAAATTTAACTAAAATGAATTGGTCTCGTCAATACCTATCGATTGATCCAAAACAAAAATTTCGCACGCCCACTCTAACGCCCATAACGCTTAAATCTGTATACCGCCGATAAGTGGCGCAATTCAATCTCGATTTACTGCTTGCACCATTTCCCTTTGGTCCCTTTAGCTGAGAAACGGGTATCTGATAGTCGAGGTACTCGACTATAGCGTTCTTCCTTGTTTTTTATATGCCCGTATTTTTTTTATATTATTACAAATATTATTTATTATTCAAATACCAATCATATTTATAAACAGAGATTGAGACTGAAGAATAATGAACTATGTATATATATATTAAAATATAGCAGCCCGGAAAGCCAAGTTGAGGAAATTCAAAAAAAGTTGAGAAGTTTGTTAATGACAATATAGTCTACTCATCTTTATTAAAATACAACAGCTCACTTCTACTTGTCCTAAAGAAACCCTTTCCAGGCTCAGAAAAATATGTTAATCAGTAGTTGGCAATAGTCAATTCAACAAAATACTCCTGTCCTGTCCTGTTATTACTTATGTCTGCAATCGAGCCTAATCAAAACCTTAACAAGCATGCATTGATCAGAATTTTTTGTAAGCAAACTACTGGTCTGAAAGTATGTCACAAAAATGCGCAAAGTCTGACTAATAAAATCGATGAGTTCAGGTTTCTATTCGAAAATTTAGAAGTCGATATCATCTGTGTTTCCGAAACTTGGGTCAAGTCTGATATTAGTAGTTCATATATTCGTTGTGCTGATTACAATTTGTTTTGTTCTTATAGAGTAAGTCATGCCGGTGGTGTTGCTATTTTTGTCCGTAAAAAAATTAAATGTAAAGTTATATGTCAGCAAGGGTTAGAGAGTGCAATAGAATACTAATTAGTAGAAGTACGAGGAACGAATTCTCAAAACATTCTTATTGGCTGTGCCTGTAGACGACATCGTATTACTTGCTACTCTGATTTACTTGCCAATCCGACTGCCCTAAAACGGACTTACAAGAATTTGGTTTTAACCGGTGATTTCAATAGTGATTTTTTAACTGAATCTAGTCTCTGCGCAGAACTATTATCACTCGGACTTCAGTCAGCAAACGTCACTCACCCTACCCATTCTTCAAAATCCTCAAAAACCTTACTTGACGCATTTTTCGTGGATGACACAAGTAAAATCCTTTTTTATGACCAGGTATCTGTACCAGATTTCTCGCGACATGATCTTATCTACATGACGTATAGCATAGAAATAGCGCTGAGGAATACTGCATAACTTATCGGGCCTTAAAATATATAAGCAATACGCTAAATATGGCAAACAGTAATTGGCAATAGTCAATTCAACAAAATACTCCTGTCCTATAAATTTTCATTTCTATTGTCAACGTGATTGGAACTATTTTTAAGGAGCTCTCTTTATCTAACTTCTTGTAAGTTTTTGTGTTGTCTTAGTTGGACTTTATTAACGCATCGTGATGTGCTGGTTATTATCATGTCGGTCGCTGATCAAGCTATTGAAGATGATACGAATGTTGGTTATTGCGGTGGTTCTTCGTCTTCCAATCTATTATAATTGAGAATTCAAGTGTCAGTCTTGGCAGGAAGTTTTCAAGGTCCTTAAGAGGTCGTGGTGTATGGGTGACCTCCGTCAGGTCCAAGGAGTCAAGGTCACAGAAATTTGTTTCTGAACGCAATTTACAATCTATTGCTGATACTTCATCTTCATCGGAAGACAAATCAAAAGGCGTTTGGGAAGCTTTGGCGGATACTTTGATTTAGGATGATAATCTTAATGAGTCTGTGAAACGCAGGCGAAAGAGAAGTGAGCTTGATGCTGACTACTGTAAGGATGATTCGACTGGTTTCATGTTTGGACCAATTGTTGAGCGGTTTCGTAATCTTCTTCGCAAGGTTAATTCGGAATTATTTGGATCGAGGAGTCAAACGTTCCTGGTCAAAAGTGTTCAGGTAATGGAAACTGCTCTGCCTTCTTATCTGATGGGTCATTCATAACCCTCTCCGTTATGATCGTATGGACACCCAGTCTGCCCCACCGGACTCCTCTAACTCCCGCCAGCCCCCTGTGACTAATTATAGTACAATAATTTCTACCAATAGAAGTGTAATTTCTCATAATTCTAAGCAAATTTCTAGTACTGCTACTTCTTTGACTAAAGCACCTAAATCTGACGTCCGTCCTCCCGCCTTTGTGATAAAGGATGTTACTGATGTCAAACATCTTATGAATCCCATCAAGGCTTCTACAACCAATTTAAGATTTAAGGTAACTGGACCTGATCCAGGTAGCGCATCTTCTTTTGATGGAGCTACATACTTGTATAAGATAGTTCAACATCTCATAATAAGGAGGAGCACCATACAAGCCACCCACGCCCCAACAGTCATAATTATAATTTTCCCGCTACTGTTACGGCCATCAATTAATGTCAACAAATCGCGACGGAACCTAAGTAGTCTGCACATGCTGAAGTTTATCCCGCATCGTTGCTGACTTGGGTAAAATATAATTATTTTCTTCGCGTCGCAAACAGCCACTCAAATCACTGAAGACAACTTAAAGCATCGCAAATTCGGTGGAAAACAGCAAAAGGCGGAAAACTCTCTCTTGAGTCCAGAAAGCGTGACACTGCAAAGCCAAGATCTAAAGGTGGACCAGGTCAGCGGTTGTCGCTATTCACACTGCACGATCACACCACCTCTGAAGTGTGACTGTTAAAAGAGTTCGTGCTGTAGCAGTTAGCTTATTTTTGATCAAATATAACCATTTTTAAGTTCAAACTGCCTTAACAAGCCACCACTGCCAGCAAAGAGAAGCAGAGAAAAAACTAACACTGAGTTAAGACCTCCAGCAGATGGGCTTTGGGAAAAAATATGTTAGAATTTTGTTGAGAAAACTGACTTTCCTAAAAACCATATGGCTGAACTGGAGAATCGCATCACGACCAAAAATACTGTTACTATTAACGGTGATATGTCGGAACTCATGAAAAGAGTCGAGCGTTTGGAGAGTGAGGTCACGGAGACCCGGGCCTTGCGAGACCAAATCAATCGCCTAAAGACTGCATCTGAGTTGCAACAAAATGAAAGGGTAGCTTGTGAACTCCGCCTTCATGAGGTACCATTTAATCAAGACGAAGATGTGAGGGCATTGTTTTACACCCTTTGCTTTGACCTTAAAGTTACTCCTACCCCAAAAATTCGAGATATCTTCCGAAGAAACACCCTAGAAACGGTCGTTCTATAGTTGACCCAATAATAATGATCAAGCTCGATAGACTTGAAGACAAAGTTAACCTGATACGTACCGTGGGTGCACTACGGCGTGAAACGAAAAGGCATCTTTCTCTAAGTTACGTTGGTATAGATTCGCCTTCTCCAATCTATCTGAACGAACTGTTGACTAAAACAAAGTAAGAGATCTTTAAGGCAGCCATGCACATGATGCGTAAGAAGGTCCTATCGGCAGTCTTTACTCGTCGAGCAACAGTCCACGTAAAGAAGACGGGCAGTGATGAGCTCCTATACATTGAGAACATGAAGGCCCTTAACGACATTAATCCTGATCTGCATAAAACACCTGTTGAAACTGACTCAACGAAGGATGGAGCGACACCTAATTTATTTCGTGAGTGCAGCTCGTCTAAATGTTCGAAGGGCTTATTTTAAGGTATTATTAGTTCTATTGATATCTACTTTCAATTGAAATTCTTAATCTTGTTATATTTTGTGTGGCTCTGTGTGTGTATTCCAGGTCTTAGCACTTCAAAATACTTATATTGTTATTACTTATCATATGCTACTGTCAATTCATTCCTACTTATTCAGTCACACTTTCCAAATATTTCAACGCAGTATAATATTGATGGGATTATTACCAACTTTGCTAATGCCATTTTACTAAGGGTTGGTAAAATATTCTGGATTAGTTTTATTTGTCTTACCAACCATATAAATAATATGGTTGGACCTCGAATGGGTACTGTTGAGCACAATTCCAAGGTTATTTGCTTGACTTACATATTTAATCTCATCAGTATCAATCCTGAGCCTTTGCATTGGTGCGTTTATTACTTATTTAAAAATAATAAAACATTTAGATTTTCTTTGGATTTATTTAAAGACTAATAAGCAATTGCTTACTAGCTTTAGTTCACTATTAATCACATCAATACATTCAGATATACAGCTCTAGGGACGACTCATATATATTTTCATATCGTCAGCATACATCTGCACTTTACAATTAGACAAGACATTTGGAAGATCATTCACATATATCGAAAACAGTAATGGTCCAAGGAGCGACCCTTGGGGGACACCACGCTTAGTGAATAAAAAGTCGGAGGTATCAGACTCTGTTACAACACATTGAGATCGGCCCATTTGGCATGTTCTTATCAAGATGGTAGCTGGGTTTGAAAAAAAAAAAATTAAATAAAATGATCGACAGTTTCGAAAGCCTTACTACAGTCTAGCAGTGTAAGATATGTAACTTGCCTATTATCAGATTTCATGCGAATATCCTCTGAGATTTAAAAAATTGCCTTCATACAACTACGGCTTTTCCGAAAGCCATGTTGTCGTGTATTCAACAGTGAATTATCGTGAATGTTCATATTAATATGTGTGGAGACTAGTCGCTGGAATGCTTTAGACAAAAATGAAAGTTTGCTTTTGGTATGGAAAGTACTTTGGCTGTCGTCCAACATTTTGGAAGGCTGTCTTTCAACATTTAGAAGATGATATTGAGGTATTAAAAATGTGTGTTATGTATGGAAGTAGTCTGGGGACAAGGATTAGTAAACATTTTGGATGTATATTATCGAGACCTTTTGCACTTGATTTTATATTTAACATGGACTGTAGGACATCACACTGACTCAAACAAACAAAACTAAGCCTAGTATCGCAGTTGTTGTTTGGCAATGTGTTCAGGTACGGATTGTTAGTTTAACCAGGTACTTGGTTGAGATTTCACAAATGAATGATTTGATTCATTACCATTAATATGGCAAGCTGTCTCTTCTAGTTGTTTTCCTACTCCAATACTTTTAATATTTTCCAGAATTCTTTTCCAGATGACACATTATTGAATTTCTGTTAAAAAAGTTTCCATTAGCTAACCATCATGACCTATTTATCTTTATTTTCAACTATATGGCTTGTTTTATAGCGTTTCCACTTTCTATAGGCCCTATCACTTGCATTTATGGTATTTTTTTATTTCCATGCTAGTCCATGGGCTCTCATTCTGCTTAATTTTTTTTTCCTGAGTGGTACATATTTGTTGCCAATATTACTGTTAAAGAACTCTCACTGTCAATCAACATTGGGAATTGTTTACAATGCTTGCCAAATAAAACAGTTAAGTTCTAAGTCCAGTAGCGTATAGCTTATATCTTTTAAGGCCCGATAAGTTATGCAGTATTAAATTTATGCTATACGTCATGTAGATAAGATCATGCCGCGAAAAATCTGGTACAGATACCTGGTCATATAAAGGAATTTTACTTGTGTCATCTACGAAAAATGCGTCAAGTAAGGATTGTGAGGATTTTGAAGAATGGGTAGGGTGTGTGACGTTGGCTGGCTGAAGTCCGAGTGATAATATTTCTGCGCAGAGACTAGATTCAGTTAAAAAATCACTATTGAAATCACCGGTGAAAACCAAATTTTTGTAAGTCCGTGTTAGGGCAGTCGGATTGGCAAGTAAATCAGAGTAGCAAGTAATACGATGTCGTCTACAGGCACAGCCAATAAGAATGTTTTGAGAATTCGTTCCTCGTACTTCTACTAATAAGTATTCTATTGCACTCTCTAACCTTTGCTGACATATAACTTTACATTTAAATTGTTTACGGACAAAAATAGCAACACCACCGGCATGACTTACTCTATAAGAACAAAACAAATTGTAATCAGCACAACGAATATATGAACTACTAATATCAGACTTGACCCAAGTTTCGGAAACACAGATGATATCGACTTTTGAATTTTCGAATAGAAACCTGAACTCATCGATTCTATTAGTCAGACCTTGCGCGTTTTTGTGACATACTTTCACACCAAAAATTCTGATCAATGCATGCAGGCTCGATTGCAGACATATGATACAACAACATAGAAAGATTTATTTTCAATATTAGGCCACACGATTCAATTCTCGACATTTCCACATTAGTCGAATTTAGGACACTGATTTTCCACCACAAAATAGCCACGACCAAGGAACCGAACTGCTTTTTTTCGTTCCTCAACTTTACACAGTCAACCAGAACTAATAATAATAATAATAATAATAATACCAACATGAAACCACTACTCATCGGGCGGAAATCACTTCTTTGCATGGGCTGTTAAGCTTTGGAATAATATACCACACAGTTTAAAGAATACAAGAAGTGTTAGACAGTTTCGGAAAGAATTATTATTTAAGTTAAAAAATAATTAACCCACAACCACACGCAACTAATTATAAATGCAACATTATACTAGATAAGAATTGAAAATTGTTCTATTGATAATAATCAAGACGTATATGTTAAAGTAATTTTGTAAAACTTTCTGTAAGGTTGAAAATTTTGTCTTGTGACTAGTGCTTTATATTTAAGTTAAATTTTTAACTTTAGCGCTAGGAAGATAAGTAAATAATAATAATAATAATATAAGCCAGCTTAACTCTTGGCAATTGAAAAGTGATCGCACTTTCAGGATCGTAGTAAAAAGCCTACATGCATCTACGGATCCTGAAGATATTAAGGCTGATTTAGGCGCCAATAGTCATGTTGCCCGCAATGTTTACAACTGCCCTGGTAAGAACAATGGTCACAGACCCAATATTTTCTTTGTTGAACTAGAGTCGTTAGGTGCTTTAATTTCCAGGATATTGGATGCACAAAAGTTACTGTTTCTTGCCTTCCAAATGCGCTACATGTGGTGGTGATCGTGAATTTCGAAACCCTGCTTGCACCGCTAGGTATCAGGAGCAATTGCTCGTCGCAAATCTGGAACAACCAAAAACAACCATCAATAAAATTTTTAACTGCCCCTCTTCCTGTTCAAAGTGCTTGGGGCCCAGCTATACCCTGCCCGCCTTCTGGTTCTAGCACTTCCAATTTAATGCAATACGCACATGAGACTCCTTCGTCTAGTGCTGACTTTGAACTCATCCCTCCTCTTCAAGGAGGCGCTGCTTTTTTATCCCGCTCTGACTTGCAAAACTCCCCTAACCGTATAAATTCAACTGTAAAATGTCAAACTGCTGCAATTACCTTAAGCTTTGACTTAGGAGACATAGTAATTGTTTCTATTATCTCCCCTCCCCCCCAAACTTTTCAGCAAATTTACAAATAGGTTTATCATAGCTAGTGACTGGAATTCTCACAATCATAATTGGGGTTGTAGCCGCTCTTCACCGAGAGGTGTTCAGCTTTTCGATCATATTACGTCTTCAAGTCTGCCAGTCCTAGCCACAGGAGTACCAACGCACTTTCCTACTGATGCAAGGAGAAATCCAACTGTACAAGAATCAAATGAACTTAGTTCTGATCACTTGAAAAACTTTTACGCGGAGGCTTCTGTCTCGTCGACATAACATTGGACGTTTAAAGGATCATCTTACAATCTTTTTTGAGAATGATGAATTTGTTGATCTGAGTTGACCTCTGGATATTGCTACTGCTGTTAACGACCTGGCTCTAAAGAAGAGATCACAATGGCGACGCTGGATGCAAACGAGTCATCCACAAAACTTAGCTATCTTCAAAAGGGCTAATTCAATATTCAGAAAAGTTCAATATAAAACTAAGTCGCACTTTTTCGTCCGTAAACTTAGTGCTATCGATCCGGATGCAGATCGAGGATGATGATGAAATAGCTAAGGAATTCCCTGACTCCTTAAAGGACGGATTTAAGCCTTTTTAATTGGTTACGGATGAAGAGACTGCTGTTACAGAAGCTTTTGATAATGTTTTCTCTGGTTCTGCTTCTCAAATTCTGCCTATTGATGCAGCAGAAATTCAAGACCAAAGACTAAGGACAAACAATGAGCCGGGCATGGTATTGATGCAAATGGATCGGGTGGTAAAATATATCCTTAAAGCCTTTCAAACGAGAAAGTATTTTTGCGGAGTATTTTTTGATGTCAAGTATGCCGTTGATCGAGTCTGGCACTGCGGCTTACTCTTAAAGCTTACGCCCGTTTTTCCCCCGACATACTTTGATCTCCTTTGCTCATTTCTTATTGGCAGAAACTTCGTGGTGGATGTTCGAGGATCTAAGTCTGCTTCAATACTTATACTTGCTAGAGTCCCCCAAGGAAGTGTGCTGAACCCTGTATTATATACCATATTCACTTCGGACCTTCCTGCGCCCAGAAGCAGGAACTTATCCAAATGACACTGCATTTCTGGCGACAAGTGCTCTGCGAAGAAAGGCGACAGATATGGTGCAGGACATGTTAAACGACTTTGAGGCCTGGGCGTCAAGATGGAATATCGCTGTTAGTCCTGCAAAATGTCAGCATGCCATCTTTTCGTTAAACAGGCTGAACACTTATTGATTCACCCTGGACGGAATTTCAATCAAGCACTCTGATTCTGTTAACTACCCTCGGCTTGTTTTGGACAGGCTACCTGTTCACATTGTGGCTACCAGTGCTTCCACAAGGCAAAAGGCGAGGAAAATGAGATGACTTCTTCGTCCGGGTAGTGGACTGTCGTTCACGGTGAAAGATCGGCTCTTCAAAGCTATTTTAATGCATAGTCTACATTGGGGCTTACACTTCATGACCATTGCCTGTAACACGTCTATATAAATAATTGAGTCCTGCCAAGCCAACATTTTAAGACATATGATAAGCGCCCCATTCTATACCAAAAGCACTAAAATTGTTCGAGATCTCAAAATTAATCTTGTTGGTAAATCTTCTTCAACGAGCAAAGGCTCATTAACCCTTGGTTTATCATTCTATTGACTATTGAATTCTCTGGACTTGAAGCTTCTGAAGCATTCCTCTATTTGGACTTTTTAAAAATCATTTGTTTCTCCGATAATCATATGCTTAACAAGAAAGGAAGCTAACAGGCCGAAGCATTGTATGTACAGAGTTTTCCGATTTTTAGAAAACAGAAATTTTAAGATAATCCGGTCGTTCCTATGGCACCTATATGATAAAGTCGTCAGATTTTTAAAAAATTATTTTCTTAATTCCGAAATATTAAAAGAAGGACATTCCCAAAAGTAGAAGTTAATATGCCATTTCTTCAACATTTAAAAAAATATATTTTGTATCATTACTATGGCAGCTATGGGATATAGTTGTCAGATACGGCTCGCTCCGACTTCTATACTATCTGCGAAGGGTTTATCCCGAAAGCTTTATAACTAAAAGACTAGTTTGCGTAGAAACGGACAGACGGTCGGATGAACGGATAGAGGGACAGACGGACATGG
Organism: Drosophila subpulchrella; assembly: GCF_014743375.2. Lineage (NCBI taxonomy): Eukaryota > Metazoa > Arthropoda > Insecta > Diptera > Drosophilidae > Drosophila > Drosophila subpulchrella. Next base: position 229,954 of record NW_023665647.1, read on the forward strand.
CTACATATATTGACTCGACTAGGGATGCTGCCCGCTATGGGGATTCGTGCGGCTTACTCAGTAGATCGTGGGTTCGTCCTACCAAATTGATATGACATAACTTCCCCGTACATCAGTGAAAAAGTACAGAATTTAAAGGCTTAAAGTGGATTTATTCTTGGTAAACGTATTACTGCTGGTAGGTGGCTCTATTGGTCTTGGCTCGTCAACGCCCTGATTCGAGGCCGCTTGTCCCGCTTTGGACTAGCAGAGAGGTCGGCCATGCGGAATAAGGGAAGCGTCATCGTTCTCAGACTATGGTGGAAAGACAACAACGACCGCCTGTCCCTTGCTCTGTGCCGGACGGTCCCGCGCTCCAGGACATCGCCTCTTGGAACCCAATTTGGCAAGGTACACAGGGTTTAGACAACTTTTCCCCCGATCTCACGGTTTCTCGTCGAAGGACTCTATTGCTCGATTCTGACGGACCCGCCGGGCGATGTGCCTGAGTGTGGTCGCGACATAGTATGAAACAAACCGCCTTGATTTAGCCGTGTGATGCCCTCTGGTCCTCAGCTACCTGTGTTTCAATTCGGAGACTCCTTATGTCCCAATCCCGAATGTCTCGACGTAGCGATGACTCCTCATGCGCCCTAATGTTGGGCCTCTGAGAACTGTTATTTCCTTTGGGAGCACGGCACGCTGGTAATCTCCACTGCAGGACCAAAGTCTGTGGATCCTCTTTGACACCTTTGTCCTCTGCCAACGGCTACCAACTGGAGTCCCGCCCTGCCGATTGTCATGTGGCACGTAGGCTGCGAAGTGGCACTTCTCCTCCTGGTCCAAAGTAACTCCCCACATTCCCCCCTTTTATTGCTAAGCAAATAAACTCGTTCCTCCTATCCTTTGATGCTCCCTCGACGCTCCCTCAATGCTCGCTCGACGCTCACATCTCTATTTTAAGTTTTACAGTGCCGGTTCACGAACAAGTTTGCATTCTTTCCCCTCATTTCATTCCTTTCATTCCTGTGTTTTTCCGTGTTTTCTTTCTGTTAATTGTTAAGGCGATGCGTGTTGTCTGTCTTATTTGATTAGCTGGATACGGTGAAGATCTGAAAATGCATCGTTACTGCCTTTCCTCGGGTAACAAGTAGACGAGCTCTTTCGGCGCATTCCGTATAGATTCTCCAGATGCTACGGTGTGTGTCTGGTCTGCGCGACTTGTGTTGCTTTCCTCCCTCCGAGCATACTTCTTCCTCCGTGGCGTAAACGGTTGACTCTGGTTCACGCCCGACGTAGAAACCGTCGCCTCGGCTTCGGGGTCAGCGTACACCCTTAATCGTGTCCTTGTGCCGTATCCTTCTGATTGTCTTTTCTACGTGGCGTAACTCTCGCTTAGACCTGATGTATAATCCTGTTGCCTCGCAGTCTGGATCAATATAAAATCCTGATCGTATTCTTGTATCCTAGTGTATGTCGTTTCCGCCTGGCGTAATCACGGATGACTCTGGCAAATGCCCAGATTTATGATCTCAAAGATCTCCCTGAGCTTGTTGGCGTTTTTATCCGGTGTTTCCGTGACTCTTCCGGTGCCTAGGGCTTATCTATTGTTCAGGGCATCTATTGTTCAGGGTAAGAAACACCGATTTGCTCGTGCTCACTGCCCATTTCTGTAAGGAAAATCTTAAAGCTTCGGCTCATAAATTGTACTCCGCTGTCCGATATGACCACCATCGGGACCCCATACCATGCGATTGTGCGTTCCCTAAAGGCTTTTTTAAGCTACTCGGCTGGCGCACTCCACAGCGGCCATTGGCGCCGTTGTCTAATTAATGCCTCGTAGCGCCTCTGATAGTCTGGTGATCTTTACAGCCATCACGTTTAGCTGGCCCTTTCTGTACGCTATCTCGAAGACGAACTGTTGTAGCTCCAGGGCCCATCTCGCGATTCTTCCTGAAGGCCTATCTATGCTGTTAAGCCACTTTAGAGCCATATGGTTGGTAACCACCATGAAATGGTAACCTTACAGATACGGCTTTAGCGACCGGATCGCCCGGACAATTGCCAAACTTCCATCTTCGTTGTTGAGCAATTCTTTCAGCGTTCGGCTTGAGTAGGAGATTACTTTTTCACCTCTTTTGGTCTGGGTCAGTATTGATCTGTTTGTAGGATGAATGTCTGCTGAAGTCCGGGCATTCCAGTATATGGCACAAGGCGGCGGTACCACCCAGGTATTGCCGGAGTTGTTTGACGGTCGCGGGCCGATATCCGGCTCCTTTTTCTGGATCTGTGCCTTTTCCTTCGCTTGTCCTTCGATGTCTCAGTTACAGAAGTTCCTTCTTAAAAAACTGTTTTTTTTTCGGGCTTAGCCTCAGCTTTTCTTTGTGTTCTTGTCCTGATAAGGACTTGGGTCGAGGGAGAGGCGTCCCATGTTCAGGCACAATTTTTCCGGCATAAGTTGCGACGTATTTGGGTCGTGGGATCTTGGTGTGCCTCTCTCCTCTCCAACATAACCCAATATTAGTGCGTAAAGTTCGTCAGTCGTCAGTGCACACTGCTCCACAAGCTCAGCTGTCGCTTGATCTTAATACGATCCCCTCTTGTCAATGTTGTCCGTCGGAAGTTATGTCATCGTTCTTGACCTACTCCACTTCTTGCGTCACCAACCCCTGGGAAATGTTTATCACATCATGTCCTTGAATTCCGTCTTTACATTATAAGTAAAGTATTACCAAATGCATGTGGGATTAAATTAATTGAGAATTATTTTATTAGCGGAGAGTATCGAATTGTTCACCTGTAAAGCTGCACACATCAGCAAAACGCTGACTATTCACGACTACAAACGTGGCTATGAGGGCTCTTGAAATTGCACATTCAACTACATGGCTGATAGTCGCCGCTAAAAAGTTAATATTTAATCATTGTATAAAAATTTAAATTTGTAATATTATGCTTAGCATATCTAAGTTATTATGTATTTTAGGTTATATTATTCTGGGTACCTATGACTTAATTAAAATTAATTTTTGAATTTATGTAATTACATTAGCCATGTTTTAATCAAAGTGAGAAAGGACAATAACTTTCTGTACTGACAATAGCCTTTTTTATCTTGTTGCAATGTATGAGCGATGAGAGGTCTAGGCAGAAGGTCTCCACATATAAGTTCTCCAACTCGGTTATACTTATCGGTAGATCTTCTTTGGACAACAAATACTGAATTCTTCCATTGACATGTGTTTCATTGTTAGGCGTTCTTGCTAAAGCTTGTCTGGTAACCATGATGCACGGATACACATATAGGAATAATCAAACTAGAACTCTTGTTCCGATACACTTACCCTCCTTTTAATCCGATGAGATGAGATGAGATCTCGGTGCTCCGGATCCAGGACTTTGGGAGACGTTAAAATGGGCCTATATATATATCAAACAAAAAAACTTCTTAACGGATAAAAAGTAGTGGCGAACGCGCCTTTAACAAAAATTTCTGATATCAACAATTGTGAGGAAAAATATTATTACATTCGATAAAATAAATAAACTATATTAAATTTATGATTTTGGCCCGCAACAGTAAATATTTGTTTACCTACACGTAAATTTTCTGTTGTTGCGTGCCGAATACATAAATTTAATATGGTTTATTTATTTTATCGAATGTAATATCATTTTTCGTTTATTCCAATAAGTATGAAATATTTCGTATACGGAGCTGAAACGAGTTGCACTTTTTATCGCTAAATATCTTCCGAACGATAATTTTTAGGGCAAAAAGTGTTAAATATCAAAAGTTGAGGAATCTCAAGGGCTATATGATTTGATTATATTCAGACAATTTTACTATATGAAGAGTATTTAGCAAATTAATTTATCTTTTCAGAGATATATAGCAAGTATCTGTAGCATTAGTTGTTTAGATACTATAAGCGTTTTAAATCTGGATTTTTTTTTTAGATGTACTGTTTCTCGATTTCCCCCTGCACTTTGCCAGCCTCCAGGGTATGGTTACCAGTAGATCGATCGTGGCCATAGTTCTGGCCATACGACACCCGTGAATTGCATTTTTTTCTGCCCTTAGCAGTCTGACCTGGTTAGTCAATTGCGCTTCTTTCAAGATTCAAGATTCGGTGATGTTTCTCTATGTGAATCTTTGTATGCGCATCGATGCGAGCACCCGTGGAATGACTTCGTAAAAGAAATCTGCGTACGACCATAGTTGTGTGCTCCTTGCTTCTTCTTTTTTTATTTTTCTTCAGGCCCCCATTCACGAGTGGCTTCGACCCAATCCTGTGACCCAGTCTCAGATTCAAGAACTAGTTGGGCTTTCCTTTTTTTTTGTTAGCTAAACTATTGTTAATTTATTCCTGAATCAAGATTAAAGAGCTTTCCGGTTTTGCACGGAAACATTCATACATACGTATTTATACCTGTAAACAGAAAATATAACGCGAAAGAGGGTATAGGCTGCACAGTAAAGATATTCCCCTTTTCCGGTAAATTACACGAGAGTGAATTTTATTTAATATTCATATTTATTTTTAGAATTTCTTAAACTAGTTTATATTCTAATAAGGTTAATTATGGTTAATACGATTAGACCCAGCCGCGGGCTAATTCTGTTAAGCTGCTTAGTGGCTTGGTTCATTAGACCGCCCGCCTTGCGGTCCTTCTCCAGGACGCGGACAATTCTCGTTGTGTTAGGAATAGTTGCTCCTGGACTCTGAGCAACTGTCTCCTCTCTCTCGGACGGACTCGGGTCCGATGCCGGACCTTTCGTCTTATGCCGTAGACTTCTTCCTTATTGTGCCTCTGGAGCCCTTTGAGGCACTCTATAAGGAACGCCAGATAAGATGCATATTCTTCGTTCTTCCACATAGGTCTACGGAGCTGGCGAGCAACTACGACAACATGGTACGTTGTTGGGGCTTATATGACGTAATCTGTATTTTTCTGATTACATGTTCGTTTCGTTTTTGGATCGTTTTTTGTATCGTTTTTTGGAGTCGTCGGAATACGCTTATGGCCTTAGGCGTGGAATAGCCCGACACCTTTTCCTACTGCATTACCCAGCTCATATATATACCAAGTTTGGCATTATATCCCTCAGTTTTATTACTCAGCCCGTACTTTTTCCTATAGACACCTTGTTCCACGGAAAATTCTACGATCTTAGTACGGGGCTTATATGCTTTGCTGTCTTTAAAGTCAATTGCGTTTCCTGCAGTCGACTTAACAGAACCTCGATGCGTGGCAGTGCGTAAGCATCTTTGATCGTCCAAGAATTGACTTTGAGTGCGTCGAGACAGGGGCGATTTTTCTGGCCCTTTTGCACCAGAGTTACCGGAGAACTCCAACTACTTTTGCTCTCATCGATTACGCATAGACCTAGCATGCGACCTAGCTCGGCATACGCCAGTTTTTGTTTGGCTGGGTATATCCGGTAATGCGGTTGCTTGATCGGCAGGTCCTCGTTGATCACTTCAATTATATATTGTTCGAAGCTGGTCTTCCCTAATCCTTTATCCAGACTGTATCTATCGAGCCGGTGAAATACGCACTCGAGCATGTTCGTACTCCCTCTCTCGTTGCTCCACGCTATTATGAGGGGAGATTTGTCTGGGCCTGGCTGCTTCTACCGGAAAGGGTTCGTCCTTTTCCGCCCGGCTATCTAGGTGTGCGGAAAAGCCGCCGGGTTAGTGTCCACACCCGTTCCGATTTTCTCGCAGAACAGGCAGGTGGCAGGTGAAATTTTAGTTTCTTTCAACCAGCGATACATTTGAAGACCATCCATTAACTCCTTGACCTTCATAAGGTCACTCGAAATGCTCGCTTCATCTCCTGTGTCAAAGAATAGTAGTCAAAGTCGTAATCTTCTGCTTTTTCCTTCATTAGTTGCCAATAGTAGCCGCGCCTGCCAGTAGAATATGGAACTTTCCAAAGACTTGTGGCCGGTGTATGCCATACATCTCTTGTAATTGGTCGACGCGGAACCGGAAACTTCCAACTGTCATGCCGCGACCGCTTCCATCGAACTGTAAGTTCCATTTGTCCAACCTGACTTTTTTTGGCTGGTGGATCGTCTCCATCTCGTTGGTTTGGGGCTGTCTGTGCGACGGTGTATCTATCCGCCTGGGTTTTCTTAACCGGTGCATTTGGCTATTGAGCTTTTCTTGCGTTAACGGCTCTAGGAAGGCGTCTGTTAATACCTCAACAAACTATCGGTGTCACTTCTGCTATGGCCTCATAGATGCCGGAGACTGTAACTCTGCCACTTACGGCTTAAGAGCTTTTATTATAGCGCCCATGTCTCGTTCTATTTCATTGCTGTGCCTTAAGAACTCCATCAATCTCTGCTCACACCGCTCTGCAGCTTCTAAGTTGTCCTCCTGGTGCCTCTGGAATTGGGGAAGCATGCTTGATCTCCCCTTTCGCGGTCCGAAGGGTAGATTCTCCCCATCGATGGCTCCTTCCAATTCGTTTGAACGGTCCAGAGTGTTTTTTTTCGGTTGATTCTGTTAGAGCTCCAACGGCTCTTTTTCTGATTCTCCCCGCGCGGTGTTGCTCGTGTCATTCTTCCACTGCTGTGTTGAAATAAAACCTTTTCCTTGACCCCCTTCACATATGTAGTTGGGCCCTCTATTTATGCCTCCTCTTACTTGAACAGATTTATCACATCGTGCTGATTAATAAAGGCAAACAATTTTTCGCTTAGTATAACAGGATTAACGTGGTAGTTATTAAACGCTCGGTCAGCAACGTAGCTGACTCGTGGGATCTTAATGTGCCTCTTCCTTCTCTAAGGTAACCTGAATGAATATCTAAAGTGCCTGGAAAACAAAATAAGTGCTTAATGTTCGTGAATCGTCAGTCTACATTGCTCCAAAAGCTCAGCTGACCCTTGATCGTAATACGATCAGACTGTGTTTCGGCCATATTCCCTCCCCTTCACACATTCGTGTGCCAAATGGATCGTTGCGGCCGGTGCAATACGATCCCGTATTGCTAGGGCTGTCCGTCGAAAGTTCTGTAATTGTTTTTGACCTACAGTGGTCGGCATAAGTATTTTGACAAAACAAAAGGTAAATATACTCATAATTTGAATTTACTTCTTGTAAACTTTTGGCATCAATGGAAAGGTAATTTAAATGCCGTTTGAATGATACAATACATTTCTTAAGCCATTCAGTATTTATTAAAAAGGACGAATTTGTGTAAACTTCTACTCTTTAAACATTTTTCCTCGACTTGAAAACTTAAATTTTTTGATGCAAAAAGTTTCTTCAAACAAAAATAATAGTAACTGCAAATAGAATTTTTAAAAAATCATTTTGCTTATATTTTTTATGATTTTTTGAAGGTGACAATGTCCGAAAAAATTTGTATGAAAAAAAGAAAAATATGGCTAAAACTCACGTTTTTAAACTTTTTCAAAAAATCATAAAAAATATAAGCAAAATGACTTTTGAAAAATTTGCTTTGCAGTTACTAATATTTTTGTTTGAATAAACTTTTTGCATCAAAAAATTTAAGTTTTCAAGTCAAGAAAAAAAGTTTAAAAAAAAAATTTAAAAGTAGATTTACACAAATTCGTCCTTTTCAATAAATACTGAATAGGTTAAGAATTATATTGTATCATTCAAACGGCATTTAAATTACCTTTCCATTAATGCCAAAAGTTTACAAGAAGTAAATTCAAATTATGAGTATATTTAACTTTTAACGGAATGACAACTCTCAGACTTGTTAAGTGACCTTTGCATAATCTGTATGGGTGGTTTTCGAGTCCAACGCTGCGTTTTTCTATCCTGACGTAACTCTCTGCTATGGGCCTCCTGGCCCCTAGGTTTTCGCCTTCTGCCTTTGTTAACGTGATGCTTTGGCCGGCTCTCTTGTGGTAAGCTGCTTCCAGCTAAGCCCAGATATCGACGAGCTGTGGGTCGTTCTCTCGATAATGTCGTCAAATTTGCTATCCAGGGTAATATTGAGCCTGTGTAAGACATGGGCGAAGTCCTCCTACTTGAAAAGCACAGAATTCAAAGGTTTAACATTAATTTTTTCTGGCTTCCCACGGCGCTGCTTCCGATGACTTGTCTTTTGGCTGTTTACTTGCTGCTGGTTGACTGTTCCTTTGACTTTTGTAACTTGCTGATTTTGATAGATTGACTCCTCATGATCGACTGATCCAGCTGCCAGCGCTCTGCGGCATTATATAGGGCCTCCGGGAATCGTTACTTCCCTTTTGCTCCCATGTCAAAAGTACGTGAATCATTTTTAAACCCACTGTCCTCTGCCCACGGCTTTCAACTGGAGTCCCACGTCTTGACGCCACACTGCCGAGATGTGGCACTTCTTCTCCTTGTCCAAAGTTTACTGCAGAGGCCAAAGTCCGGTGCGTTCCGTTATTTCCCTTTGCACGCTGCACCCTCGCTCTGCCCTCGAAGTCTCCACTCTCTCACTCTCTAAACTGTCATACTTCTAACGCTCTTTCTCCAAGCTCTCTTTCTCCGAACTCTCACTTTCCAATCGCTCTATCTGCAACTTCTCGTTCTCCAAGCACTCTTTGTCCATACGATTTTTCTTCAACTTCTAGCTCTCCAAAATCTCATTCTCTAAAATCTCTTCGCCTTGCCGTTACTACGCGCTTACTCGCAGCGTATCTGGTAACCGGCAGGCCACCATGTATAATTGTGGCTGCAATTTGTGGGGAGTAATTCAACTCTTTACCGCTAAACAACAATATATATAATTAATGGAGTTGGAAACGTCTCCTTCACTGCGTTGCAACAACGTTCTGAGTGAAATCATTATACCCTCTGCAAGGGTACAAAATCTAAAGAGATAACAATAAATATATAAATATATAAATATATAAATATATAAATATATAAATATATAAATATATAAATATATAAATATATAAATATATAAATATATAAATATATAAATATATAAATATATAAATATATAAATATATAAATATATAAATATATAAATATATAAATATATATATATATAAATATATAAATATATAAATATATAAATATATAAATATATAAATATATAAATATATAAATATATAAATATATAAATATATAAATATATAAATATATAAATATATAAATATATAAATATATAAATATATAAATATATAAATATATAAATATATAAATATATAAATATATAAATATATAAATATATAAATATATAAATATATAAATATATAACAAGGAAGAACGCTATAGTCGAGTACCTCGACTATCAAATACCCGTTACTCAGCTAAAGGGACCAAAGGAAAATGGAGATATGCAAGCAGCAAATGCGCCACCTACCGGCGGTAGACAGATTTAAGCGTTGTGGGCATTAGAGTGGGCGTGGCAAAGTTTTTTTTAAATCAATCGATAGGTATTGACGAGACCAATACATTTAAGTTAAAATTTTTTATCTAGCACGAAAATTGTGGGCGCCACAGGCTTGGGCGGTTTGTGGGCGTTAGAGTGGGCGTGGCAAACTTTTTTTTAAATCAATCGATAGGTATTGACGAGACCAATACATTTCAGTTTAAATTTGTTATCTACCATGAAAATTGTGGGCGCCACAGACTCGGGCGGTTTGTGGGCGTTGGAGTGGGCGTGGCATATTCGCGTAATAAACTTGCGCTGCGCTCAAGCCTACGGAATCTAAATCTGAAATCTCGTTTCTCTATCTTTGATATTTTCCGAGATATCCGCGTTCATATTTACGATTTTTTGAAGTTTGTGGGCGGTTTGTGGGCGTTAAAGTGGGCGTGGCAAACTTTTTTTTAGGTCAGTCGGTAGGTATTGATGAGAACAATACATTTCAGTTAAAATTTTTGTTCTAGCATCAAAACTGTGGGAGCCACAGTTTTGGGCGGTTTGTGGGCGTTAGAGTGGGCGTGGCACTCTTTTGAAACAAACTTGCGCTGCGCAGGAATCTCAGGAATCTGCATGCCTAATCCCAGTATTGTAGCTCTTATAGTTTCCAAGATCTCAGCGTTCATACGGACAGACGGACAGACGGACAGACGGACAGACGGACAGACGGACATGGCTAGATCGACTCGGCTAGTGATCCTGATCAAGAATATATATACTTTATGGGGTCGGAAACGCTTCCTTCTGCCTGTTACTAATATATAAATATATAAATATATAACTATATAAATATATAAATATATAACTATATAACTATATAAATATATAAATATATAAATATATAAATATATAACTATATAAATATATAAATATATAACTATATAAATATATAAATATATAACTATATAACTATATAAATATATAAATATATAAATATATAAATATATAACTATATAAATATATAAATATATAAATATATAAATATATAAATATATAAATATATAAATATATAACTATATAAATATATAAATATATAAATATATAAATATATAACTATATAAATATATAAATATATAAATATATAAATATATAAATATATAACTATATAAATATATAAATATATAAATATATAAATATATAAATATATAAATATATAAATATATAAATATATAAATATATAAATATATAAATATATAAATATATAAATATATAAATATATAAATATATAAATATATAAATATATAAATATATAAATATATAAATATATAAATATATAAATATATAAATATATAAATATATAAATATATAAATATATAAATATATAAATATATAAATATATAAATATATAAATATATAAATATATAAATATATAAATATATAAATATATAAATATATAAATATATAAATATATAAATATATAAATATATAAATATATAAATATATAAATATATAAATATATAAATATATAAATATATAAATATATAAATATATAAATATATAAATATATAAATATATAAATATATAAATATATAAATATATAAATATATAAATATATAAATATATAAATATATAAATATATAAATATATAAATATATAAATATATAAATATATAAATATATAAATATATAAATATATAAATATATAAATATATAAATATATAAATATATAAATATATAAATATATAAATATATAAATATATAAATATATAAATATATAAATATATAAATATATAAATATATAAATATATAAATATATAAATATATAAATATATAAATATATAAATATATAAATATATAAATATATAAATATATAAATATATAAATATATAAATATATAAATATATAAATATATAAATATATAAATATATAAATATATAAATATATAAATATATAAATATATAAATATATAAATATATAAATATATAAATATATAAATATATAAATATATAAATATATAAATATATAAATATATAAATATATAAATATATAAATATATAAATATATAAATATATAAATATATAAATATATAAATATATAAATATATAAATATATAAATATATAAATATATAAATATATAAATATATAAATATATAAATATATAAATATATAAATATATAAATATATAAATATATAAATATATAAATATATAAATATATAAATATATAAATATATAAATATATAAATATATAAATATATAAATATATAAATATATAAATATATAAATATATAAATATATAAATATATAAATATATAAATATATAAATATATAAATATATAAATATATAAATATATAAATATATAAATATATAAATATATAAATATATAAATATATAAATATATAAATATATAAATATATAAATATATAAATATATAAATATATAAATATATAAATATATAAATATATAAATATATAAATATATAAATATATAAATATATAAATATATAAATATATAAATATATAAATATATAAATATATAAATATATAAATATATAAATATATAAATATATAAATATATAAATATATAAATATATAAATATATAAATATATAAATATATAAATATATAAATATATAAATATATAAATATATAAATATATAAATATATAAATATATAAATATATAAATATATAAATATATAAATATATAAATATATAAATATATAAATATATAAATATATAAATATATAAATATATAAATATATAAATATATAAATATATAAATATATAAATATATAAATATATAAATATATAAATATATAAATATATAAATATATAAATATATAAATATATAAATATATAAATATATAAATATATAAATATATAAATATATAAATATATAAATATATAAATATATAAATATATAAATATATAAATATATAAATATATAAATATATAAATATATAAATATATAAATATATAAATATATAAATATATAAATATATAAATATATAAATATATAAATATATAAATATATAAATATATAAATATATAAATATATAAATATATAAATATATAAATATATAAATATATAAATATATAAATATATAAATATATAAATATATAAATATATAAATATATAAATATATAAATATATAAATATATAAATATATAAATATATAAATATATAAATATATAAATATATAAATATATAAATATATAAATATATAAATATATAAATATATAAATATATAAATATATAAATATATAAATATATAAATATATAAATATATAAATATATAAATATATAAATATATAAATATATAAATATATAAATATATAAATATATAAATATATAAATATATAAATATATAAATATATAAATATATAAATATATAAATATATAAATATATAAATATATAAATATATAAATATATAAATATATAAATATATAAATATATAAATATATAAATATATAAATATATAAATATATAAATATATAAATATATAAATATATAAATATATAAATATATAAATATATAAATATATAAATATATAAATATATAAATATATAAATATATAAATATATAAATATATAAATATATAAATATATAAATATATAAATATATAAATATATAAATATATAAATATATAAATATATAAATATATAAATATATAAATATATAAATATATAAATATATAAATATATAAATATATAAATATATAAATATATAAATATATAAATATATAAATATATAAATATATAAATATATAAATATATAAATATATAAATATATAAATATATAAATATATAAATATATAAATATATAAATATATAAATATATAAATATATAAATATATAAATATATAAATATATAAATATATAAATATATAAATATATAAATATATAAATATATAAATATATAAATATATAAATATATAAATATATAAATATATAAATATATAAATATATAAATATATAAATATATAAATATATAAATATATAAATATATAAATATATAAATATATAAATATATAAATATATAAATATATAAATATATAAATATATAAATATATAAATATATAAATATATAAATATATAAATATATAAATATATAAATATATAAATATATAAATATATAAATATATAAATATATAAATATATAAATATATAAATATATAAATATATAAATATATAAATATATAAATATATAAATATATAAATATATAAATATATAAATATATAAATATATAAATATATAAATATATAAATATATAAATATATAAATATATAAATATATAAATATATAAATATATAAATATATAAATATATAAATATATAAATATATAAATATATAAATATATAAATATATAAATATATAAATATATAAATATATAAATATATAAATATATAAATATATAAATATATAAATATATAAATATATAAATATATAAATATATAAATATATAAATATATAAATATATAAATATATAAATATATAAATATATAAATATATAAATATATAAATATATAAATATATAAATATATAAATATATAAATATATAAATATATAAATATATAAATATATAAATATATAAATATATAAATATATAAATATATAAATATATAAATATATAAATATATAAATATATAAATATATAAATATATAAATATATAAATATATAAATATATAAATATATAAATATATAAATATATAAATATATAAATATATAAATATATAAATATATAAATATATAAATATATAAATATATAAATATATAAATATATAAATATATAAATATATAAATATATAAATATATAAATATATAAATATATAAATATATAAATATATAAATATATAAATATATAAATATATAAATATATAAATATATAAATATATAAATATATAAATATATAAATATATAAATATATAAATATATAAATATATAAATATATAAATATATAAATATATAAATATATAAATATATAAATATATAAATATATAAATATATAAATATATAAATATATAAATATATAAATATATAAATATATAAATATATAAATATATAAATATATAAATATATAAATATATAAATATATAAATATATAAATATATAAATATATAAATATATAAATATATAAATATATAAATATATAAATATATAAATATATAAATATATAAATATATAAATATATAAATATATAAATATATAAATATATAAATATATAAATATATAAATATATAAATATATAAATATATAAATATATAAATATATAAATATATAAATATATAAATATATAAATATATAAATATATAAATATATAAATATATAAATATATAAATATATAAATATATAAATATATAAATATATAAATATATAAATATATAAATATATAAATATATAAATATATAAATATATAAATATATAAATATATAAATATATAAATATATAAATATATAAATATATAAATATATAAATATATAAATATATAAATATATAAATATATAAATATATAAATATATAAATATATAAATATATAAATATATAAATATATAAATATATAAATATATAAATATATAAATATATAAATATATAAATATATAAATATATAAATATATAAATATATAAATATATAAATATATAAATATATAAATATATAAATATATAAATATATAAATATATAAATATATAAATATATAAATATATAAATATATAAATATATAAATATATAAATATATAAATATATAAATATATAAATATATAAATATATAAATATATAAATATATAAATATATAAATATATAAATATATAAATATATAAATATATACATTATATAAATATATAAATATATAAATATATAAATATATAAATATATAAATATATAAATATATAAATATATAAATATATAAATATATAAATATATAAATATATAAATATATAAATATATAAATATAAAATATATAAAATATATAAATATATAAATATATAAATATATAAATATATAAATATATAAATATATAAATATATAATATTAAATATATAAATATATAAATATATAATATATAAATATATAAATATATAAAATATAATATATAAATATATAAATATATAAATATATAAATATATAAATATATAAATATATAAATATATAAATATATAAATATATAATATTAAATATATAAATATATAAATATATAAATATATAAATATATAAATATATAAAATATATAAATATATAAATATATAAATATATAAATATATAAATATATAATATATAAATATATAAATATATAAATATATAAATATATAAATATATAAATATATAAATATATAAATATATAAATATATAAATATATAAATATATAAATATATAAATATATAAATATATAAATATATAAATATATAAATATATAAATATATAAATATATAAATATATAAATATATAAATATATAAATATATAAATATATAAATATATAAATATATAAATATATAAATATATAAATATATAAATATATAAATATATAAATATATAAATATATAAATATATAAATATATAAATATATAAATATATAAATATATAAATATATAAATATATAAATATATAAATATATAAATATATAAATATATAAATATATAAATATATAAATATATAAATATATAAATATATAAATATATAAATATATAAATATATAAATATATAAATATATAAATATATAAATATATAAATATATAAATATATAAATATATAAATATATAAATATATAAATATATAAATATATAAATATATAAATATATAAATATATAAATATATAAATATATAAATATATAAATATATAAATATATAAATATATAAATATATAAATATATAAATATATAAATATATAAATATATAAATATATAAATATATAAATATATAAATATATAAATATATAAATATATAAATATATAAATATATAAATATATAAATATATAAATATATAAATATATAAATATATAAATATATAAATATATAAATATATAAATATATAAATATATAAATATATAAATATATAAATATATAAATATATAAATATATAAATATATAAATATATAAATATATAAATATATAAATATATAAATATATAAATATATAAATATATAAATATATAAATATATAAATATATAAATATATAAATATATAAATATATAAATATATAAATATATAAATATATAAATATATAAATATATAAATATATAAATATATAAATATATAAATATATAAATATATAAATATATAAATATATAAATATATAAATATATAAATATATAAATATATAAATATATAAATATATAAATATATAAATATATAAATATATAAATATATAAATATATAAATATATAAATATATAAATATATAAATATATAAATATATAAATATATAAATATATAAATATATAAATATATAAATATATAAATATATAAATATATAAATATATAAATATATAAATATATAAATATATAAATATATAAATATATAAATATATAAATATATAAATATATAAATATATAAATATATAAATATATAAATATATAAATATATAAATATATAAATATATAAATATATAAATATATAAATATATAAATATATAAATATATAAATATATAAATATATAAATATATAAATATATAAATATATAAATATATAAATATATAAATATATAAATATATAAATATATAAATATATAAATATATAAATATATAAATATATAAATATATAAATATATAAATATATAAATATATAAATATATAAATATATAAATATATAAATATATAAATATATAAATATATAAATATATAAATATATAAATATATAAATATATAAATATATAAATATATAAATATATAAATATATAAATATATAAATATATAAATATATAAATATATAAATATATAAATATATAAATATATAAATATATAAATATATAAATATATAAATATATAAATATATAAATATATAAATATATAAATATATAAATATATAAATATATAAATATATAAATATATAAATATATAAATATATAAATATATAAATATATAAATATATAAATATATAAATATATAAATATATAAATATATAAATATATAAATATATAAATATATAAATATATAAATATATAAATATATAAATATATAAATATATAAATATATAAATATATAAATATATAAATATATAAATATATAAATATATAAAT